>NW_013953179.1:30416-38330 GCF_001266775.1 Austrofundulus limnaeus
GTGTGTGTGTGTGTGTGTGTGTGTGTGTGTGTGTGTGTGTGTGTGTGGTGTTTGCATAACTGGGATATACTGGGGGTTCGGAGGGGTTAAAAATCAATCGCTAGGAGACCCACTTCCTGTCCCCGTCGCTGCAGCAATGCCGAGATTCCATCAATGAGCCAGGGCTGTGTTTCCCTGGCAACGCTTTGTGAATGAGAGCAGGTCGGTAACCGTGGAGACTCAGCAAAGAGAGGAATCGCCGGTTGCCATGGCAATGCGGCAAATGGGGAGAGACCAAGCAAACTGAAAGTAGTAGGTGACCTCAGGGATCTTCATCAAGGCTCTCCATCATCATCATCCATCTTTTTTTCCTTCATTAGGAGGGCTGCAGTAGAAAAAGAGGGTTGTTGTTAGGAAACTAAATCAGAGCATGTCTAACAGACAGCTGAAGGTCCAAAGTGATTATTAGGAAGACATTAGAGAAATTATTATTATTATAAAGGAGAAACTTTCAGTTTAAGTGATGACTCATCAGAAGTAGAGTAACATTAAATTTAAAGATCCAGTTCACAACATCCTTGAATTAAGCTTGAAAGAGTTTTGATTTTTTTTGTTAGTATTTTTAACCTGGGTAAACAGATATTATACTTGATCATATCCATACACTATATTTAAAAACCCATTCATTAGAAATCATCATGGTGTTTGTGTCCTGCATTTGGGAGAGCTGGAAACTGATACAGTAATTGTTTACCAATAAAAGATAATTCTTAACTTCAAGTATAATTATGAAATAGAAGATGCTGTGAGTGTTGGGTTGAAATTGAAATACACAGTAAAAATTTTTTAAAAAACACTGTTGATTTGGGTAAAAAATATTGCTTCACCAGTGTGGATTTACATCAAAAGTTGTTTTCATTGACCATAAAAATGCGCAAATTAGAATTTCGAAAATAAATTTGCTTAATGGAAACACGTCAATTTTGAAAAAACTTACGTTTTTGATAAAATGGTTTTGCGCTAGGATAAGGTGGATTTTTGGCCCTATCGAAGCTGGTGTATTTCACAAAACTGTAATGGAAAAACTTTTTTTACATCACGGGAGTCACGGGATCAACAACCAAATATTTCTACTGGTGAAAAATATGAAGAAGATGACAGGAAGCAGAAGTAGTAGTAAAATCACCAAAGTAGTAAAAGAAAGTAGTAAACTCACCAACTACAATTTGCCAAAAATGTAGCATACGTAGCCGCTCCCAAGTATAAGGGGCTTATCGCTCGAAAGCCTCGATAAGATGCCGACGTCTCCTTTGATGGCTGATGATGAGCGCTAGTGTTGTGGTAGCAATATGCTATGTGTTTACATCCATTGCCGCCATGTTTGTAATGACTTGTCACAAGAACAAACATATTCACGCTAGGGTTGGGCATAATCATATCGTGTGCAATTAATCGTCAGAAAAACATCAATCGATTATTTTTTGACACTTGACGATTAATACAATTAATGCCACCAGGTAGACTGACTGGAGATTACTCCGGTCAGGTCGCTCAGTGCTCCTCTCCGCTTCAAATATGACCAAAATTTAAAAAAAAAAAAATCTGTAATTTATTTACCTATCAACACAATTTAAAATTTGATGTATGGCCTGATGTCTGTAATTTTGACACAATTAGGAACAGATTTTTATAAAGAGCAAAATTTTCCCACTAAATTGGTCATGTGACTAGGACGTAAGGATGTCCTGGGACTCCAGGGGATTAATCGTCAAATTAATAGTTATTGGCTAAATACCACAATTAATCGTGATTAATTTTTTTGCCAATATTGCCCAACCCTAATTCACGCGTGACTTTAATAGCATTTCTTATTTAATGGAAACACCGCGGTTGCGAAACTGTTTTTTTTTATTACCAAAATATCGACAAAGTTTTGCACACATTTGTAATGGAAACGCAGTTTACCTTTTGCGAACGATACACCATTGAGTTGAGAAGTTTGGTAGAATTTCTAAGAGGTTAACACACTGATGAGACATTACAGCACAGCTTAAACTGTGTTTGTGTTGCTTTATAGGTTTATTGTAAGGTGTTTCCCAGCAGTGAGCTCCTCTGTCATCACCATCCAAACATTTTCTCCCACTGCAGAGAAAACTCTCCTTTTCTTCATCTCTGGAGTCTGTGTCTCAGTTTCTCTTTCTCCATTGAGTTTTAACGTCTCCCTGCCTCAGTAGTTAAATCTAACACTTTCAACTCACAGGACCATCACTTCTTTTAAAATTTTCACTCTTTTTTTCTCGCTTTTTGTCTCCTATGGGGGATGTTGTCTCTCTTTCCTCACAGTCTGTATTTCATTAGATGTTCTCAAGGGTTGTTTAATAGAGCTTCTATATGATCACTTGTGTTTGTATAATCCTGGTTATGAAAAGGAATTTGAATAACTCTAAATATGTTCTTTTATGTTAAAATACAGCCAAAAGAAAAAAAATGAGAAAATGCAGTGGGAATTAAAACAAGGATAAAACACTAAATAAACTGCAAAAGAAAAAAGATCAATTCAAAAAGGTAATCAGATGTTGATGTGCCTACATCAAATGACTACAGTAGATTCTGAAAGTTGATATTAACATTTGTCCAGTAATGCAGGACATATTTTGTTAACAGGCAGAGTTCAGTAATCAATGGTAAAGTTAAAAACAGATGATGTGTGATCATTCACTGCTCAGAGTATACATTTAGGGTGAGTCACAGCCATTTATTTAGTGACTGTGATAACAGGCATTGTACATGCTCTTACTTGATAGGGTGTAACATTTTAAAATGCAGGTCTACAGCCCAGTACATTCCAACCGATGTTTTAAAAACAACTAATATTTTCTGCTGTGTTTGCATTTTCTCTTTACTCAGAAACTTTATTTTCATTTAAACAAAATTCTTTATTTTTTCAGTACTCTGGTTTTGGTGTATCTGTGCTGGATCAAAAGATGGACCTTTTCAGAAATTATGGCAAAGCAAACTAACTTGCATAAACTCACAAACACTGTGTGCCCTAAAACAATGTTTTTTTTTCTGTTTGTTTCACTGTATTTGGATCTAGCTGACATTAAATTTTGACCGTACTGAAACTGTAAATGATATTTAAAGAAAAAAAGAGCAATTTTTTTTTATCTGTAGCCAAGCTAAAAATGATATTTTTTTATTTTAAATTTCAGCATGTTAATGTAGGCATGCTTACCACTGAATGTCATCTATTTCAGATTTTTTTATTATATAATTCATAAATTATAATGACAAGTCATTACATATTTTTTCATCATTTGTTTAAAACACACCCTTCTTTACTCAGCTCTTCTTAGTTGTTTTCTTCCTCTCATTTCCTTTCCTTTTACAATTTTTTTTCCTCACATGTGCCGGTACTTGTTCCCTTGGCCATTTGGACAATTCTCTAGCATCTCTTTTTCATCCATGTTTTTACCCACCAATGTCAGCACACTTGCTGCTCCATCTACTGGCCAACAAACTCACTGTGTACCGGCATAACTGTTGCCTGGGACAACTGCATCCTGAAGGTTTGGGGTTGTGTGGCAGAAGGGGAGGGTACAAGCGAAAATGATTCACTGAAATATGATTAAAAAATTAAAACACAAGTTTAAAAGTTGAGATAGTTTAATAACTAAAGAAGGTCAGTGGAAAGTAAAATGATAAAAACTGGATCTGACCACTGCACTGACCTGTCTGTCAAATTTAAAATTGTTGTCCAAAATCACCCCAAGATTCCTAATAAAATCACATTCTGAGTCCAAAGCGCCAACAGCACTGTTTAATCCTGCCAGTAGGTCTGATATTTCAAATCTCAGGACCTCTGTTTTATCTTCATTTAAACGAAGAAAGTTTAGCTCCATCCAGGATTTAACATCCTTTAGACAGTTCTGCAGTTCTCAGTCCTCTGAGCTCCATCAGATCTCAAAGGAAAATAGATCTGAATGTCACCTGCATAAAAATGAAAAGATACATCATATTGTATTTCCTAAAAATGGACCCTAGAGGAAGCAAATAAATAGAAAACAGAACAGAATGGGCCCAATATTGAGCCTTGAGGAACCCTGCATCCGAAAGGGGCCTCAGAGGACAGAAACTACCCAATTTGAATCTTTTTCTTCTTCTGATGCCTTTCATTTTATTGTATTTGTATTGTTTTGTTGTATGTAATGTTTTGTTTTGTTTTTTAAAATGAAATGAATAAATACTATATACATATACACACACACACACACACACACACACACACACACACATATATATATATATATATATATATAGTTTCTAACACTTGGCTGAATTTGCTTGTAGATGCTTTTCTCAGTTTTTGTTCTCCCGTACGGTTCTTCTTCTTTTTCCTCTTCTTCATCAAACTTTTCTTTTTCTTTGGTCTTTGTGGTTGGTAAACAATGAATTGGCACATTATCGCCATCTAATGATATTGAGCGCAACTACCCCCCCCCCGGTGCGTGCGCCGGCCCAGTGATGTGCCGATCCACCGGAAAAAATCTCGGTACTCCCAATGGCCAGTCCGCCTCTGCAGGGCATTAAGATATAAATTGTGAAGATACAGATCCCAACCAAGCAAAACCAGTGTGAAACACTATGTACAGTCCTGCAAACACTATAAAGGTTTAACCCAAGCCAAGATTTATGCAATCCAGTGTGTGACATTTCTCAAAGACCCTCAGTGTACACAGAAGGAAATATTCATACTAACAGATAGTCAAGCTGTTATTAAAGCTCTCCAAAGTCCATGAGAGTCTGCTGAAGCAGTCAGCCAATTGGAGAGAGATACTGTAGCAGTGTTACTGTTAAATGGGTACCAGGACATACTGGCATAATGATAATGAGAGAGCTGAATTCTTTGTAAAAGGTAGCAGTCAGGTCCACTTCAAAGGACCAGAGCCTGTTGTAGGTATCTCAACAACAGTCTATAGGACTGTCCTACAGGCCTGGATTAGACTTCAACTCTCAATCCACTGGTGGGAGCTGACAGACTTTAGACAGGCATGGGAACTGATAAATTGCCCAAATTTCAGCATTGGGAAAGCTCTCATTGCCCTGATAAAAAAAAGGTTAAGTACACTAGCTGGAGTCCTAAATGGGCACAATCTGCTCAACCACTACAAAACGATGATGGGACTCCATGACAAGGATCTGTATGATCCCTGTGGCATTGATCTGTAGACCTCTTTGTACTACTTAGGTCACTGTTTGGTTCTCAAAGGAAACTAATTCTTAAGGACCCCTTTACGGATCCAGAGAAGCTTAGAACAGTGTTTCTAACCTTGTGTCCTTCTTCCGACGGACACAGAGGTTTGAATAAAGCTCTGTGTCCATATGGGGAAAGCAATGGACCCACTTACGAGACCCCTGCTCACATGGGTTTTTTATCCATCCCCACTCACTATAACCATTTGAAACTAAAACCAAGTTTTAAATTACATTAAAATATATTTTCCTCCTGACTAAATGTGTGCTTCCACCTTTCCTGATACAGTGATTGCTGAACAATAACTGCTTTTTGGATGCAAGACTATTACAGTTGTTGTGAGACTGAGTTTCACACTGATAAATGCTCTCATTTGTGTTACTTATTACTGATACTGAAGAAAAGGTGATTTGCAAGATCTATATTTTTTTCAATTTTTGCCAATTTGCCTAAAAGGAGACCAGTAGTAGAAAGACACTGATGGAATATATTGCTGAAATACATGAAAAATATTTGTAGATATTACAATTAAACCTATAAAGAAATTAAGTTACATAAACAATAATCAGTAATACTTTAATAATTGAGGTTCATATTGATTTATTTTCCTTGCTGCTAAGAAAATGGTTTCAATCTAAAGAAAAGACTCATTATTAAACAAGATTTTAATTGTGTTAACCCACCAATAAAAAGGAGAAGACATTTTTTGCTTGGATTTTTTTTCTCTCTAATTTTTGATATCTGGATAAGAAGCTACTATTGAGTTATAATTTAATAAATGATGAGAGAAGATTTTTGCTGAAATTTTTCAGAATGCAATATCTACCATAAGGTCGTTTTTTTTTAGGGACCTAATATTCTTGTCTTTAAATTGTTGTTTTTCCTTATGTCAGACATATAGGATAAACATCCATGTTGCCTCTGAGCATTGACATTTCCAATTTTTTTTTGGTCGCCTTTACATCAAAGCCTTACAAGCATCCAAAAACTCCATTGAAGACGCAAAGATAAGATAGAATGTAGCAACGTAGAAGCAATTTCTTTATTGAGTAAAATGTATTTTAAAAAAAGGCATTCCAAATATTACCAACTGCAACTAGAAATACTTTACGTAAAATCTTAAAGACCTCTACTAAACTTTTAAATACAAAAATGAAAATTTAAGCTTCATAAAAATGGAGGTATTTAGTGATTTGGTTTTGGCAAGATAAAAGCAGCATACTGGCAAAAGTATGAGTCCTGTGGAAGTTTATTTCTTCATTTATTCTTCTCTCTGTGCAGGATTTTATCATCTGTGGGGTCTCAGCTTGATTTGAGGACACTTCGAGCTGTGAGGGTGTTGCGACCACTCAAACTGGTGTCTGGAATCCCAAGTAAGGATGGATAGATGGTTGTTTTGGGGTATCTTATGTGCATAGATTGAAAGATTTTTTTTCTTTATGGTCCTCTGCTGATTTTGACTTGGTTAAATTGCTATTTTAATCTCTAAAAGCCTCACTATTGTTTTGCATTAGTCAGCAATCAGCAGTCTTATACTGTATCTTGCATAGTAAGAAACCAGCTAATAGCTTGCCTTACTACAAAAGTCTGACTCTATTCTAAGCTGCTTTTCTGCACATTTTGCCTTGTTATTCAGGCCTGCAGGTGGTGCTCAAGTCTATTATGAAGGCCATGATCCCCCTACTGCAGATTGGCCTGCTGTTGTTTGTGGCTATCCTCATGTTCGCCATCATTGGCCTGGAGTTCTACATGGGAAAGTTCCACACAGCCTGCTATGATGACGTAACAAGTAAGAAGAAAATGTCAAACTGAAATATCATTGCCATTAGGCACAAAGTACAAAATAATAAATCTTATCTGGTCAAATGTGCAATATTTTAGACCAACAATATTTTATGTTATTTTGGAAAAACTGTTGGCTCGACTTCACATAGCTATGTTGTTATAACAGGTGACTAGAAGAGAGACAGTGCAATATTCAAGATATGACATCCTGCTGTAAAGAAAAAGTCTAGTAGGACTCATTTACTTAAGTTATGTCTTCACTTGTCTCTACAAGACAGTATACTAACTGTGAAATAAGTCACCTTGCTATCATTACAATCCTTTTGCAAAGCATACAAGATGAAGATGTTTCTGTTTTGTTTTGTTTAGTGTTGTATAAAGTACCACAAAGTGATACTTGAGTAAAAGTACAAGTATCTTATCATATTTTTTTTTTACTTTGGTAAAAGTTAACGTCTCCTCTAAGAATATTACTTGAGTAAAAGTCTTAAAGTATCTGATTTATTTATTTTGTACTTAAGTATCAAAAGTAAATTTCTGACGTAAAATGTACTTACCGTATTTATTCAAGTATAAAACGGAAAATTTAATCCATAAAATCATTCATAAAGTCGGGGGGTAGTACTATACTTGGATAAATATTTTTACTTACAGCGGGTAAAATAAGTCTTGAAGACGTCAACATTTTTCTCAGTAAAGGAAAAAAAATTGTATAGGTCCTCTGGACGGGTTCTTTAATGAAACGTTTCGTCTCTCTTCCAAGAGACTTCTTCAGTCTGAGAGACAGTTTAAGTTTCACTTTCACCCGAGAGCCTTAAAGACACGTCCCAGGGGTGTTTCTTGTACCAAAAGGCGTTTCTGGTCCCCACCTGTCGTTTTGCTCCTCAGCACGGCTT
>NW_013953179.1:39330-40515 GCF_001266775.1 Austrofundulus limnaeus
GACTGCAAAGGGTGAAAAATCTTGAAGTCTGTATAAAATTGGAGGTAGTTTGAGGATCAAATTTTTTATGCTTTTTAAGCTCAAAAAAAGGGGGTCGTATATACATGAGATTGTATTATACACGAATAAATACGGTAAGTATTAAAAGTAAAAGTGTTGAGTAAAAACGAGAGGCTAGATTTGGTGTATATTAATACTTCTCGTCCAACCACAATTAAATTCAAAGGCACAGTTTATCAGGGTAGATTTTTTTTTCTTTTAACAATAATGAGCCGGAATGAAATGAGTAATGACTTTCTATTTATTACATTTTTTTAAAATGTAGGAAGTAGAAAGTACAGATAATTGTGTAAAAAAATAAGGAGTAGAAGTAAAAAGTTGGCTGAAAAAATTTTACTCAAGGAAAGTGCAGATTGCCCAAATTTCTACTTAAGTACAGTAACAAAGTATTTGTACTTAGTTACTTCACACCTCTGGTTTTGTTTTCTTTTTTAGGGGAGTTAAAGGAAGAAGTACCATGTGGCAACAACACGCCTTCTCGCCTGTGTGCGGATGGCTCAACGTGTCATCCTGGCTGGATCGGACCGAACTATGGCATCACCCAGTTTGATAACATCCTGTTTGCTGTTCTCACCGTCTTCCAGTGCATCACAATGGAAGGATGGACAGAGATGCTCTACTTTGTAGGTTTAGCAGTGCCAAACCATGCGCCTAAAAGATGGTCAAATCACACAGTTTAGCACGAGTACATTCTATATGACATTGTCCCCTCGTTGTTCCTAAATAAGCCAGAAATGGTTAGATTCAAATGCAAATAGATGCAAATAGTAAAATGAGTTGTAATGCTTTGTTATTATTATATTCTATTCTTTCTTCTTTTCCTCTTTTTATTTGAGTTTCTGGGAACTGAGAATCACCAGAATTAACAATCAGATGCTGTAATTTTCTGCCACTTGATAGGGTTCTGTCACTGTCTGAATCAAACTCGCAAACTTGTCCACCTCACAATCCATCGTTGAGCTGAAAATTTTCTCCACATTTGGATCTCAATGCCAAAGTACTTTCTAAACTGTGAACATTGTGTACCAACACACTTCCACTACAGCTATTGTTGTCGTAAATTGTGGCAGCAATAAACCCAGGTTGCAGTCTGGCTCAAGAAGGTCAAACAAAAGTATTTATTAA
>NW_013953179.1:41515-44192 GCF_001266775.1 Austrofundulus limnaeus
ACCGGGTTTAACGAGCTCCGACCGCTTTGTTCTCAGAGGCAGGGTCTCTCTCTCTCTCTCTCTCTCTCTCTCTCTCTCTCTCTCTCTCTCTCTCTCTCTCTCTCATCTCTATTCTGGGCCACCTCGCTCTATATTTAACATCTTTTCTGATGGATGAAGGCTGACTTCCACTCTCACACAAGCAGTCAGGAGGAAACCAATGAAAGTTTAATAGAGAAGTGGCGGCTTGTATTGTGGCATGTAGTGATAAATTCAGCACATGCACACAGGCAGCCAGCGATCAGCTGACGGATTTGTACGTATGTCACATGGAGTCATGAAAACATTTCCTCAGTGTGCTGATTTCTGCCACTGTTAGCTGAGTTTATTTAGTGACACAAACAAGAGTAGCATGTCAGACTTCGAGCTGCTGTTTTGACATTCTCTTCAGTACAAAGATTGATCGCATGTGTTAGAGTCTGAATACAAACACACAACATCTGCTTCTTGATCTTTCACTAAAAAAAAGTGGTTCTAAAACCTTATAAAATGTGTGCTTTGTTTCCCTGTTAGCTCTTTTCCATTATAGGAAAGGTTTACATCATGTTTCATTGTTCGCCTGTCTTTTTTTATATATTTTTTTGCATTATAATGACCAAGTAATATTATTATTATTACTGTTGTTCTTTTGCCAAATCACAATCAATATATTTACATAGCAAAACAGATTTTAAAAAGTTCAGTAGATGCAATTGGAAAATATTATTTAGAAATATATTTGATCTCTATTATCCTGATGAGGAAATGTCTTGTTTGAGTAAAAAAAATAATAAAAGTCAGGGTAGTGGAGCTCCACAAAGACTCCTATCTCCGATAGGATTTCAAACAGGGCCATTCAGTGAACAGAAGAGGAGTTTTAACAATGAATTGAACTTCCTGTGTTGTTTTTGAGTCTGCCTGTGGTTTAGCAATGGCAGGAAGTGAATGAAGCCAGTCCGTGTTGACAAGGCTTCCAAATTTAATTAAATGTGTCTCACAAAGCATGCAGCGCTCATTTACAACCATCTCATTCAGCTTGGTACTTCTCTCTTCCCAGTAGGGGATGGTTGTTTACAGCACACGCAATTTCTGGTTAGCTTCTTAGCTTAGCTTCCTTCAGCATTGAGCTGGTGCACTACAAACGTCACAGCTAAAAGTGAGCTTTTGGGTAAAATCAGATCCAGTTGTTTTAAACTTCAGTAGAGTCCATGCCTCCAGCAAGCAATTGTTTCTCAATAGCCGATAATCCAGACCTTCTGTATTCAAAGCAAAGCATAGAACAAGGGGCTGGTTTTTACCAGGCTAAGTATATTCATTCGTTTTACAACTTCCTTAGATAAACAATCACTTTATATTTGACATTTGGTCACAAATTTTGCTTATAGTTTTCTTTTTTATTTTATAAACACCATAGTGTGTCACATTGTTGATATAATATGATGTTTTGTTTTGTTTTTTCCTCATCTTCCCTTGTGTGGTTTTTAGTTTTTCTGTTGTTAAAGGTAGCGCAACTGTGTTTGCTGCATGACCTGTTTCACCTGTTCCCCCATGTTTGTCTTGTATGTCTTCTTGAATGGGTGTTTCTTAACTGCCCCCTCCCCCTCCCCAGAATGTACAGCACCTTGTGAATTTATTTCTGTGAAAGGTGCTATATAAATAAAACTTTACTTTACTTTACAAAATTTATATGAAAAAAAATATTGTGCAAATTAAATTACTAACATTGCTTTTGCAATGAGTGCCTTTAACAAGAATATAGTAACATAGCATTAATGTACAGACATGTGCATCATGTTCATAATGTGCAAAATGAATTAGATTTTACAAACTTTCAATGGGTAAGAAAGCCATTTTAAAAATCTTTTCCACTATTTCTGGATGACAACTTCATCCTGACAGAAAAAAAAATTGTTGCTGTTGCTGAAGATTTATGACAGAGTCAACCGAACCTGGTCTAGACTGAGAAACACTGTTTCTTTCATTGATGAAATGATAGAGTTAAGTATCTGAGCTCTAAAATGCAAAGCTTGTTCGAAGTCTATATTTGGATCATGTCTAGGTTTTATCAGTTTCAAAGGTAGCAGGGTAATAAATCAAGCCTAATTTTAAACCTGACATAAATAGTAATGTGGCTGTCTCTTTCAGAGTAATGATGTGGAGGGCAGCACCTGGAACTGGATGTATTACATCCCCCTCATCATCATTGGCTCCTTCTTCATGCTCAACCTGGTGCTGGGTGTACTCTCAGGGTAAAATCCTCCATCCTTCTGTCTGTAAAACACGTTCCCACCTTTCTGGATAATCCAGCACACTCCTGTAACATGCACTTTTCACATGGTAACAACACAATGAGCTGAACAAAACAGGACGTGTTAGTTAGTTAGTTAGTTAGTTAGTTAGTTAGTTAGTTAGTTAGTTAGTTAGTTAGTTAGTTAGTTAGTTAGTTAGTTAGTTAGTTAGTTAGTTAGNCATCAGTGGAACTCCTTCATCCCAATCGTTTCCAGTCTCCAAGCAGTATTTCTGCAACATAGCCTTGAATGTCTGGTGCCAGCGTTCTAAGGCTCCTTGTGACTCAGGATGATAAGCACTTGACACAACATGTTTAATCCCAAGAGTCTGCATGACCTGCTTGAAAAGTTTAGATAGAAAGTTGGTTCCT
>NW_013953179.1:46609-47099 GCF_001266775.1 Austrofundulus limnaeus
GAATGAGAAGAAGGAGTTGAAGTAGCAGTTGCAGGTGAGACATCAGTGCTCAGGTTTCCAACCTTTAATTGATCCACAGCAGCAGGCTTTTGTCCTTCTGACACAGCAGGCCTCAATCCCTCATTAGGAGTCCTGTCACAAGGAACTGACAAACAAGGCGTGTCAGAAACAGGAAGCAGTCCTTCTTCCATAAGTTTGTTTGAAACAATTGATTTCAACTCTTGTTTTATCATTTGTTTGGTTACACTCAGCTCAAAATGTGCTGCTATAGAAAATAAGTCCTGTTTTCTACACACATTAAAATCTTCCCAAGAAGGATTATTCAAAAATGTACTTAGGTTGAAACTACGGGATGCCATACTGAAACCTTCTGCCAAATACACCAAAAAAGAAGAAAAAAAAATAACTCTCCAAAATTCAAAGTCTAGAAATGGGGTAAACAGGATTAATATCCCGGAACGAGCCCCCAATTATGTTACGTCCCCTGGCT
>NW_013953179.1:48052-48811 GCF_001266775.1 Austrofundulus limnaeus
TCTCTCTCTCAGAGGCAGGGTCTCTCTCTCTCTCTCAGAGGCAGGGTCTCTCTCTCTCTCTCAGAGGCAGGGTCTCTCTGGGTCTCTCTCTCTCTCTTAGAGGCAGGGTCTCTCTCTCTCTCTCTACTATCCTGTCTTACATGGAAAAGATCCAGCTTCAGCTCTTAAATAAAAAAAAACTGATTATTTTATTAGCATGGCTGATTGGTTCATGTCCTGTGAGACGGTCAGGGAGCGAGGTGAAAAGGTTTTCATTAACCTCCCAGCCTGAAGCAGCACAAACAACCCAAGTGTTTGTCTAACGCTAACTGGCTCTGATGGAGCAACATGGCCGAAGTAGAGTTCATCTTTAGAAGCTGATGAGCTGTGACTGTCTACAGTCAGACCCTACACCCTGAAACAGGAACAATGCACATCAACACCTGAGCTGTGACTGTCTACAGTCAGACCCTACACCATGAAACAGGAACAATGCACATCACCCACAGCAGCTCACCTGAGCTGTGAATACATGATGCACCACTTTGAAACGTTTCGTTAAAGAACACATTCAGAGGACCATCTTACTTTTTTCTTTTTGATTTTTTTCTACCTGGATTACTGAGATGCATCAGGACATGTTCTGGTTTAGGTTTAGGTGCCACCTGGTGCCCCCCCCCCCACAGCCCCCCATGAAAACATTTCTGGACACGCCCCTGGTTTGAACCACTTTATTTATCATGTTTCTGGAATATGAGTTTGATTAAAACACAGTGGCGT
>NW_013953179.1:49225-51560 GCF_001266775.1 Austrofundulus limnaeus
AGTTTGCAGAAAAACGTGGACTGGATTTCATGTGGTGAGGGAGTTCTCTGTATGAACAAGTGGAATGGACTGGATAATGAAGTTTGCAGAAAAACGTGGACTGGATTTCATGTGGTGAGGGAGTTCTCTGTATGAACAAGTGGAATGGACTGGATAATGAAGTTTGCAGAAAAACGTGGACTGGATTTCATGTGGTGAGGGAGTTCTCTGTATGAACAAGTGGAATGGACTGGATAATGAAGTTTGCAGAAAAACGTGGACTGGATTTCATGTGGTGAGGGAGTTCTCTGTATGAACAAGTGGAATGGACTGGATAATGAAGTTTGCAGAAAAACGTGGACTGGATTTCATGTGGTGAGGGAGTTCTCTGTATGAACAAGTGGAATGGACTGGATAATGAAGTTTGCAGAAAAACGTGGACTGGATTTCATGAGAAGTGGAATGGATTGGACCAAAGAGGATCTCTACCTTACATTATAAATTAAAGGGAAACTGACAGATTTATGATCATATATTTAAGTTAATAATGAAATATTAAATGGTTATTTATTCTGACCACATCATATTGGATTTTTTAGAAAAAAAATTAACCAAAAATAATTTAGGGGGTCTTTAAAATATTTTAGGGGGGGCTACAGCCCCCCTCAAATATGCCTAGTGACGCCACTGGTGACACCCCTGTTAAAACATATCAATAATGATAATAATATAAGTGTTGAGAAGCAGCAGACCCTGGACTTGTCGGAGCTGCTTTAATCCGGGTCTGTGGTCCTGGTCCATCCCTGAGCTGC
The DNA here is from genome assembly GCF_001266775.1 of Austrofundulus limnaeus. NCBI lineage: Eukaryota > Metazoa > Chordata > Actinopteri > Cyprinodontiformes > Rivulidae > Austrofundulus > Austrofundulus limnaeus. Next base: position 50,017 of record NW_013953179.1, read on the forward strand.
TTCCTCCAGCCGGCCGCCGGGGGAAGGAGCGCTCTCCTCCCGCACACACAGCCTCCATGTCCCGACTGCCGAGCCTGGCAGCCAGTGGTCGCGACCAACGACCCGCAGACCTGTGAGCGTCGGAGACCCCGAAAGAAGCCCTGAAAGTCGGACCTGAACGCCTGCCGGTGTAGCTCGGGTCTTCCGGACCCAGCAGRACCGAGTCGGTGTGGACTAGAAGTTTCCGTGAGGAGCGGAGCCGGGATGTGGTGACGCGGCTCCACCGCAAACACGGGAAGCTAGCGTTAGCCGGGGCGCTAAGGCTACACCAGAGTTTGATCTTTAAAGCTAAAGTTTGAGGACCTCTTTCAGGATTAATGCGTTTAATCACCGCGAGGCGTGTTTTATAGGATTCGTGCTGTAATGTTGTGTAGTTTTTATGAAACAAATGCTCAGAAGTTACGAAAACTAACTAGCTAGTGTTAGCATTAGCAGGCTAGTCGACTTGAAGCCAAAGATTTCTGTTTCAAATTAACCAGCAAGCCTGCAACAGTTACCACGTCACCTGACGATAGCACTGCTCCTCTGCCAGCTACAAATGTTGTTTTAAATTCATTTTAAGTGTATTTATTTAAAGGTAGCCGTCATCAAGAGATGCAGAGATAAACAATTTACTTCCAAATAAGTATGCAGTCTTGGAATCAGCAGCTAACGTGCTAACGCTGTTAGCCGGCCAAACTTGGAGTATCTTTCTCCCCTGATCACTGTGTGAAAAAGAGAGGCCTTAAGGAAAATATTGCCTGTTTTCCCTGGATTACTGTAACACGGTGCTAATCCCGGCCTCTGGATGGAGTTCATGTGTCCTGAATGACTCTGGATATCTGTGAAGTTCCTTAAAGCTGCTTCAAACTCTGGGATTCTGCTTCACTGCATCTTTAAAAACCGTGGATTCTCATAAAAACCTTTAGATTATCCTGCAAAGGTGAGAAACCCACACACCAACCACTCATTACACGTTGTGTTTTTATTTTGTGACACTTTGTTTCAGCAGGTTTCACTGCAGTCTGTCAGTTGTAGCTCAGGAGGGTCACAGTTCTCCTAAAGCAGGGAAACTCAAACCTTTTGGGTCTGGGGACCACATACAAGGGCAGAAACACTCCAGAGACCCCCTGCTGTTTTAAAAGATAATTTACTGTCATTTCAACACCTAAATGCCATGGGAATATATTTTATTTAGTTTATTATGTTTGTTTTATTAGTTCATTGTTCCCCATGCATTTTATACAATTAAAACCAAATTAACAATTTAGTGACATTTTTTGAGGACTCCTAAGATACCTCTCATGGACCCCAGTTTGAGAACCTCTGCCCTAAGACACTAAAGCACTAATAGGGGAACTAATTTCCTGGTTAGTGCTTTAGGGCTTTTGCTAATTAAAAAACTTATTAGTGGTCGTCATTCCATATGTGGCGGGAGTTTCAGAGAAACTGAGACATTTATTCTGTAAACATGACGTCCCAGTGGCTTTCAAACCCCAAAACACGTTACAACAAAGATTAGTTCA
>NW_013953179.1:53870-56300 GCF_001266775.1 Austrofundulus limnaeus
TGTGAAACTGTGTTTTTTGACATTAACAGAATATTAACAATGTTTTGCGCACATTTGTAATGGAAACACAGCTAGAGCTGAGTCTTAAGAGAGCAACATGTGACTCATGTTGTCTGTTGTATGTTCATGGGTTGACTGGGTTATTTTAGTGCTTTACTATTAGCTTTTGCTAAAACTTTCAGTGCATTAGTGCTTTAGAATTAGGGGACCTAAATAATTGAGTTAGTGTTTTAGGACTAGTGGAGCTAATTTTTGGATTAGTGCTGCCCACCTCTGCCTTTAGGAAAGCTGAGCTGGTGTTTTTTAAATGTCTGCTTTCAATGAGCCAGACCTTCATTCAACCTTTAAAGTTTGTCTTTGGACATGTGCTGCCTTTGTTTTGTCCAGTACAGGTCCATTTAAACAGGAATGTTATTTTGTTTGACAAGCACTCTGACCTATGAATCATTATTCAAGTACAAAAGCTTCTAAACTCTGGGATGAACCAGTCCACACAAAACAGACAACTCTTAAAAAATTATTAAGTCTTTGTGAATCTTGTCAAAGACACACTTTGTTCCCCTTTTTATTGTCTCTTTCCAACAGAAAGGGGTGATCATGTGTTTACCCATATGTGTTAAGTTTGTCTGTTAGCAAAATATCTCTAGAACCAGTGGACACATTTTAATGAAGGTAATCATTAAATGAAATACTTTTTTTAAAATCAACACACTTCAAAGATGGCCACCACTGCTATGTGAGCTTAGAAAACACAACTACACGCAATATTTCTGTTTAAAACTTTGCCTTTATCTGTCGGGGGCCACCCTGTCTGTTTGTTAGCGAAATATCTCGTGATCCTTTGGACAGACTTTGATGAAACTTTCAGAAAGTAAGTCTTAACCCTAACATTTAGAGTTACCTTAATTCAAGATGGCCACCGCAGCCAGTCAAGGTTAGTGAACACACATTTTTACAGATGTTGTTCTAAACTTATTCTAAGCTGTGAACATTTATTTTCATGTTTTGACAAACATAAAATGGTTTTTAATCTCTAACAAGATGATTCATAATTATTAACCAACAGATCAGTGGTGTTCAGTTCTGGTTCTGGTGGACCTGTTACCCTGTTGGACCTCTCCAACACACCTGATTTGATTCAACAGGTGAAGAACTGATTTAAATCAGATGTGTAGGACTGCAGCTAAAGAGTACTTCAGTACTTGATTAATCAAAGTTGTTTAGATTAATGGATTAGATGAATATTTTATTCTGTCTCTGCTTCCTGTGGGCACACTTCCTGTTCATACACTTCCTCGGCTGCTTTAGTCCGCCCACCTGTAATATCACCTTAAAGTGTCTGTGACATCAAATTTTTATAATAAAAAAGAATGCATTTTTGGAAGGATAGYACTAATAAGATATTATAAAAACCATTTTATGTCACTGAGATGAACAGTTGTTGAGATATTTGCATGTGAAGTAACAGGAAGTGATGTCAGAGGGGAATGTCTGCATGTAAACAATAGAGCATTGCTAAAATGGCTAACAACAGACTGCAGAGAAGAATCTGATGTTTCTGTAGATTATTTTTAATCACTATCACAGATAGTGGTTGTGCAATATTGGCAAAAAAATTAATCCCGATTAATGTGTGATATTTAGCCGATAACAATTAATTTGACGATTAATCCCCTGGAGTCCCTGAACACTCTTATGTCCTAGTCACATGACCAATTTAGAAATTTAAAATTTTAAAAATTGCTCTTCGTAAAAATCTGTTCCAAATTGTGTCAAAATTACAAACTTCAGGCTGTACATCAAATTTAAAATTGTGTTGATAGATAAAAAAATACAGAACTTTATTTTTAATGTTTGTCATATTTGGTGGCATTAATCGTATTAATCGTCAAGTGACAAAAAGTAATCGATTAATGTTTTTCCTGACGATTAATTGCACGCGATACGATTATGCCCCACAGAGAGATAAGAAAGAGTCAGAGTTCAAATAATACTGTTTCAGGAAACAAAAACCAGAGAGTTTTCTTTCTCTAAGAGTTCCCCTTTGATGTCACTTCATGTTTCACTTTAGCTGAACCAAGTTCAAAAGTAAATAAGCCATTTATGTGACATAAAGGGTAAAACCACGTGTATTATGCCAAGTTTCTTAAATATAAATATATTTTCTTTGCCTTTTTGTATTTCATAGATACGTGTGTCACAAACCGTGTTTCCATCAAGGCTTTTTGATGCACATTTAAAAGTGTCGCATTAAAAATGTGAAAAAAAGTCGAAAAAAACCTCAATTCACTAAAAAGTTTTTGCGCTCACTTGAGGTGGTTTTTGGATGATTCACAATGTAGTTAATGTGCAAAACGGGAGATGGAAACATGTTTGCCAAATAAATTCTGATGTAGCGCATATTTACCTCACGTGACGTTCAGCTGTTTC
>NW_013953179.1:56941-58192 GCF_001266775.1 Austrofundulus limnaeus
CTCGTCTGACGTAATCACGCGTTGAGTAGTCTCGTCTGACGTAATCACGCATTGAGTAGTCTCGTCTGACGTAATCACGCGTTGCGTAGCCTAGTCTGACGTAATCATGCGTTGCGTAGCCTCGTCTGACGTAACCACACGTTGCGTAGACTCGTTTATTCGCATCAAACATTCGAGAGGGAAACTAGATGGAAACAGTCTAGATTCGAATTTTTATTTACTTAATTTTTTGCGAATTTTGAAAAGTTTGATAAAAATTTACTCTACAACTGGATGGAAACATGATGACAGGCACTTTAATGTCTCTATAGTTATGTAATTCACCATTATACTGCAAATTGAACTAAGAACCTGTGAAACATGAATAAGAAATTATTCAAATGTATTGATTAATTTACCAAAAAATAAAACACATCTGTCAGTACATACTGAAATGGAAGTAAATAGATAAAAATACTGTATATGACAGATATTGGTGGAGATTAGAGTAGAAACACTGCCTCCTGCCTCTGCTGTACTCAGAAACAACAGTTGGTGTGTAAATATGGAAAAACTCAAAGAACTGTTGGTGTGTATACTTACAAACACACCTTTTGTTGTCCGAGACACACGGTGCAGAGCTCCTGGGAAACTCCACGTCTCAGCACTGGGTTCTTCTCACTGGTTTTAGCATAAACACACCAACAAACCTTCAACCAACCACACAATACCTGTTGAGAAGAGGCAGACGAAGCTATTACGAGAACAAAATGATGCTTTTTTCTGTCAAACATCTGTCAGCGAGAGTCGATGTATTGGTTTAAGATGGAGTATGAAACAACCTGTAGTCAGATAACACACATTAATTAGCCACACACGTGTAGCTGCTCGTCACACACAGCTGCTGAAAGGAGAATATACTTAGATATAAACTGCTGATAATGTTGATTCCTGTGAATACACAGGTCTTTTATAATTGAGCTGTGGGACTGAAAGCCAGTCGGAACCTGTTCCTAACCAAGCTAACAGCTACCTGAAGGCTTTGCTAAACAAAGCTCAAGTTTATTTACTTATTTCATCATAAAGATAACGTCTGTTATCCAGTCAAATAAATACAACTGCCTCTAACATCTGAAAAGGTGAAGCTGACTGTTCTCACTGGTAGCTGTGACTTTTCAGAAATACGACTGGTGACAGCTATTCTTTCTTTGGTAGATATTTGACAGACTGTGGCTGTGTCCAAAACGACAGGACGGGTCCTCCGGAGGACCC
>NW_013953179.1:60211-64590 GCF_001266775.1 Austrofundulus limnaeus
CATTAAACATTTTTAATTTATTTATCTTATGCCCACAATTATATTTTTTGAATTGTCTATTTTTGTTATTGTTTATGTTGAATATATATATTTGTGTTGATAAGCCTGAGTGGTCTGTTGACTGACCTTTGTATTTGTTCAAATAATAGTTATAGGCAGGTTACAATATAAAAATGTTTGTTATAATCATGTCTTCTGATTAGTTGACAGGAGTTTTACTTTTAAACTGTAAGTGTATTAATTTAGTTATGTTAGTTATGATAGTTTAGTCATGATGTAAATACAATAAAAATTAAACCAAGATTTATAATAATTATCATTTTGATCCATTAGTAATGTCTGACTGGACCTCGTGTCACTTTATGTTCAATAAACTGGGCCCTGAGGTGAAAAGGTTAAGAAGCTCTGGTTTAGGAGAATGATGATGATGATGATGATGCTTAGGACTGTAACTGCACACAGCTGAGTCTTCTGGTTTGTAGAAGTTGACAGATGAAGTCCTGCTGTCTTTGCCAGCACTAACATGTCCCTGTGTGACCAGGATTAGACCAGGACCAGGTCTGATTTACCCTTAGCTCTGCTCCAGACCAAGCACAGGAGAAAACTGCTCTTGTTCTGTAATTGTTAGAGATTTTAAAGATAAGCATGCTTCAGCGTCTTGCATCCAGCTCTTAGTTTTTGATGTATGATGTGCGTTTCCTGAGTTACTCACCATCTGTCACTACCTCCCATTGATGCTGACCGACCCTCCCCCTCACTGCTCATCCTGAGTGGCTTGACCTCAATATGAAGCGTAGATCGTGTATTTTTGCTTCCAGTAAATTGGGTTAAGTTTGACTCAGTCCAGCAGAAGCTCGTCACGTGTAATACATTGTTTTTGATTGCAGTTAATTAATGACAGATTGAGTTTCAGCTGGTTAATTGTCGTTGTGTAATGAAAACAAACATTTTGTGTTTGCATTCACTGACCTGAACTTTTATTTATTTAACAAAATGGCTTTTGGCGTGTCAAAGAGTGGGCTTCAGGAGTGTTTGGACCCGACACGGAGTTCTTACACAACTTGTTCCAGTTTGTGAGGTGTTGTTCTGTGTAGGTATGTTAAATCCAGTTCACATGACTCCTGGGCTTTGTGTGTACCAGACTGTCTACAGGAGTCCTTTGGTGCTGAGGCTGGTGCACACTTACAGACTTCTCCTCCACTTTATTTATTATTGTTATGAATTACAAACCATCCTTCTGATTAATCCAGGTTTTCTTTTTTTATTATCTCCCAACAATGCTTTGTGTCTTAACTCAGTATCTAATGTTGGCTGTTCTGTTGGGAGGTTAGTAAACTTACTAACTAGAAATGATTAGACTTGATTTTTCCTTTTGTTTTGTCACTAAGATATTTTAATCAGCACGSTGTGTCTCTTTATTAAATCATCTTTGATCTGTACTTTTAGTTTTCTGATTTCTTAGAAAATAAACAAATATGGGCCAGTTTCACACAGTTGGTACATATTTTTACTTTTAAATTGTGTAGTAGGTCATTATTTACCGTACTAATATTTGCTTCTATGTAAAAAGAAACATAAAAGAAAGAATTGAATGAATGCAGCACAGGCATGACTTTATGGTTTTGTTGTAAGAAAACAAAAAAAAGTCTGAAACTGTCAGAAAATCAGCTCATGACCAAGGTTTAATTTGTTAAGTTTAAATAAAATCCTGATTTTAATAAGATTAAACTGTAATTTCCCTTTGGGATCAATAAAGTATTTTTGAGTTTTTGTTTTTGAAAGGTTAAACTTCAGGCCTGTGCAGCATATCATCCTGGTAAATGTGTTCTCTGTGGTTAGGGAAGGCTGATCTATCAAATATCAACTCAGTGAAGAATTTTGGAGTTTTTACATGGGAAATATGGTACTTTTATCTACAATTAATTTGAGATCCCCCATCATCAGAGACCTTTGAGGGGAATTGGAAATCTCTCTCTGTTTTGTCAGCTGAATAATTTGTTAAATCGATGAGGTACTGACTTACTTTTTTGTACATCTACTGTAGACATAAGAAAAGTTGCCTTCAAAAACTGGGTTACCAAGTCAAAATCCAAGAAGACCACCACCATGTAAACCAGCCACCCTAACATTTAAAGAAACAATGCTTTCTCACTTTTACATTGCCTTAACTGATAGTTTCCTCAAATGATAGTGGTGGCCGGTGGGGTGGACGAAGATTAATCTATGGTGGCTCTGACCACCATATATTAATCTATGGTGGTCAGARCCACCATAGATTAATCTATGGTGGCTCAGGATGAACTTGTTTTTACAGCAGAGTTTTTATTGTAATCTTGAAACAAACAAAACAACACAGTGATGAGATGAGGGAGGCKGGGTCATTCAGGTATTTTTCATCTACAAATCAAATCTCTCTGACACCTGTCTGTCAGGGTTGTGTTTAAACGACACCTGAATGCTTGTAAAACTGTTAATATTATCACAAAGTCCAGTTTGCATCTTCCTAACTGAACTGAACTTGTTCCTAATCTTTTCTATGACCTGCTCTTTCACAGATGATGTGCGAGGTAATGCCCACCATCAGCGAGGCCGAAGGGCCCGGCGGGGGAAACGGCAGCGGGCGGCGAGGCTCGGGCTCCCCTCTGCAGTCTGACTCTGAGGGTCACTTTGAGTCGTTGATGGTGTCCATGTTGGAGGAGAGGGATCGCCTTCTGGACACTCTGAGAGAGACTCAGGAGAATCTGGGCCTGACCCAGGGCAAACTGCACGAAGTGAGCCACGAGAGGGATTCCCTGCAGCGCCAACTCAACACTGCTTTACCACAGGTCAGTGCGTGGTCACTGTGTGTGGTCACGTTTTTATTTCCACGTCAGTGTGTGGTCACATTATTTCCACAGGTCAGTGTGTGGTCACGTTTTTATTTCCATAGGTCAGTGCGTGGTCACAGTTTGTGGTCACGTTTTTATTTCCACGTCAGTGTGTGGTCACATTATTTCCACAGGTCAGTGTGTGGTCACGTTTTTATTTCCACGTCAGTGTGTGGTCACATTATTTCCACAGGTCAGTGTGTGGTCACGTTTTTATTTCCACAGGTCAGTGCGTGGTCACAGTGTGTGGTCACGTTTTTATTTCCACAGGTCAGTGTGTGGTCACGTTTTTATTTCCACAGGTCAGTGTGTGGTCACGTTTTTATTTCCACAGGTCAGTGCATGCTTACAGTTATTTAAAAAAAGAGAAAGTACTCCACGTGTACACAGTTCTTTTCCACGATGCTTCAGTTAATTATGTTTGAGGAAATGTTTAGAAACTAAAGCACAACTTGTGAAAAATAACCTGTAATGTTGACGTAGTGAGTGTCTGTCTGTAGTTAGACATCACTACATTGGATTGGCTGATCTCTGCAGAAATCCTGTTCCTGCTACCTGTTGTCTTGTGGAAGAGTTAGCTAAAGTGCTAAGCTAACATTAGCTTGCTCCTCTGATTTGATAGTTATTTTGTCGCACAGTTTTTGCCTTTGCTGACAAAACTAAAAGGTTGTTCATGCAAACTGCTTTTTCATAAATGTATTTTTCTGCACAGCCTTGACTTTCTATTATTAGTTTCTGAGATTCTGTCTGCCTTTTATGCTTTATAAAAATTATAAATTTTATAAAAAAGTGTTTATTTTGTGCAGAAGCAAACGGGACAACTTCTGTGTCTGAACAAAACAGAGTAACAGATTACTGWGGTTTTAAAACAAGGAGGTACTTCCAACTTTAACATAACATACATGTTTTTATAATGTAGGATGGAACCCAAATACACAAGCTCCTGACTAACCGCTGCACACCTGTGCAACCCCTGAGTGTAACAGTATACATTATATATTATCAGGAAACAGTAGAGCGTTCAGGCTTCTTTTAGCTTGACTTTGCATATCTTTAGGTTGCTTCCAAGTCCTTCCAGTAATTAGTTRGTGGTAGTGGTCCTGTCAGTGAAGTAGAGACCCTGTCTTTGTCCATGTGTGTACAGGTTTTTGTTCTATGACTCTCTGGTGTTTTACCCTGCAGGGTTTTATATTCATAACAAAGAGTTCAAGTTTCCACCTTTAAATTATGCATGAGAGAACACAGCACAGGTCTGATCATCTGCTAAATATTGTTGCAGTTCTTCCTGAACATGTTTGCATTACTAACTTATATATTTCAGAGCTGACTGAGAGGAGATGAACCCTCAGAGCAGATGTGGACAGCTGCTGTGTGGACAGCATGGACTAGATTGAGCTCTACTTTCCTTCAACATTCACTCCTTGATTATTACATCTAAATTACAGACTTTAAACACTAAGTTTCATTCTTCTGTTTATTTTAGAATAGACTGTTTATAAATGTGTAATAAGT
>NW_013953179.1:66735-75408 GCF_001266775.1 Austrofundulus limnaeus
TGAGTCACAAAAAGAACAAACTAAAGATAATTTAACTGTCAGAACTTCAGATAAAMCAGAACAACAGTCTGAGGTCCGAAAAGGCAGGCAGAGACTCATTGTTCAGATTACCAGTTCATCTGAAGCTACCAGATAGTTATTAGTTAGCCACTGAATTAAATGATACAGCAACACTGTTAGATAATTTACTACAACCCTGAGCTCCCCTCTCAGCTGTCACAACTGTGCACCATGGTGTGCACAGGTGTTCCAGCACACCATGAAACATCATCTGTTTATTTATTTATTAGAAAACCTTTCTAGAACATTTATCTTCATATAAAAGAGCTAACAGTAATGAGCTACACGAGTTAGCATGTTAGCACACAGCCTTCAGCTGTGATCTGAACTGTTGTTGGAAAAAAATAAAAAGCTATAAATAATAAAAGTTCCCCAATTGGTTTAATAAGTTTATAATGAATGTGACGCTGGCCGACAGTCAACATGTTGTTGTGTTTTCTGGGRTAATTATCACATCTGCTCTCTGATCCCAACAAAACCTCAGCAGGCCTCTTTAAAGATGCTACAGCTATAAGAAAGTGTAAAAGCCCTCCATGATGGACGGCGGGCGACAGCCTGCTTCTGTCTCCAGGCTCAGAGGAGCTGAAGGTGGGGGTGGTACAGTTTCTCTCTCCTGCCCCCTCCCTCCATGTGAGCATTCTGTGGAATGCACAAACATTCCTGTGCACCGTGCACACCAGTCGGCAGCTCCAGATCCAGCAGTGACTCTGCTTGTTTGTGTTTGTTTTCTCTGATGTTTGTTCTTACTGGTGTCTTTTGTCTCGTGCTCCTTTAAAGAGGACCTGTTATGCAAAATTCAGCTTTTTTGATGGTGCAGAGTTTCATGGACTCTGGCTCCGGTGGTGTTTTATTCTGTAGAGGAGATTGTCTGGTACTGTGCAAAAGTCAAATGTTGTTTTTGCTCATTGCTTGTTTTGTAGTCAGAACCTACACAAATGAGAGAGAGTGCAGGCCTGCTCTGGTAGTGGTAAAACCTCCTGATAGGCATTTCATATAGATGGAACAGGATGAAAACTAAACTAAAATGCAGAAAATCTGCTTCTCGTTCAACTGTTCAGACAGACGTAACAAATATTTAATACATTTTTTTTAATATATATGTTTTTATTCTGAAAAGGGAACAAAAGAAGACAGCTGTTTTGCATTAACCAGAAATGTGGAATTGCCATGAGCGCTTTGTTGCACTCACTTGAAAGTAAAAATTACAGATTTAATGGGTTATTAAGTAACTTGTGTTTGACTTTGTTTTTTTTTGTTTTTGTCTTTAATTTGGTAACAAATCCAACTTCTGGTTCCAAACACCCATCCAGGCTTTCAAACCTCTTCAGGATTTACTTTGTGACAGATTTACTGATAATTTTACAGCTTATTAAAACAATGATTGATTGATTGATTGATTCAACAGACTCATAGTCCACATTGACATAAAAAAAACAAAACAAGTATGATGCACAACAAGAACAAAAGAAAACTTATAAAAGGCTTGTATACAGAAGGAAGTGACAACATTAAACATGCTTTTATTGTGAAAAGTCATTCAGTTAAAAACAATTGTCTAATGAGTACCTGCGTGTATGTTACAAAGTAAACTTAAAATTATGAAAATATTTTATTTTACAATGAAACATAAAAATATATTTTTTCTCTTAGACGAATCCCTGCAGTCATTCTTCAAACTGTTGGACCTTAATTAGCATCACACACATCTTCAGTCTTCTCATCAGACATTCACCTTATTTAAAACAAACAAACAAACAAACATGTCACTAACCGTGTTTCCATCAAGGCTTTTTGATGCACATTTAGAAGTGTTGCATTAAAAATCTAAAAAAAGTCAGATGGGAACAGCAAAATTCAAAAAAAAAAAAAAATCCTCAATTTGCTAAAAAGTTTTTACACTCGCTTGAGGTGGTTTTTGGATGATTCACAAAGTAGTTAATGCACAAAACGGGAGATGGAAACATGTTTGCCGAATAAATTCTGACGTAGCGCATATTTACCTCATGTGACGTTCAGCTGTTTCCGCTTTCCTGCCTCGTCCCGGATGTTAGTCCTGCGTAGTTGCACGTGCCTTTCTACTGCGTAGTTTAACATTGCGTTTATTTCTCTACGTCTCCTGGCAGCGTTAAACATAGCCTGTACTAGCTGAATAGATAGAATAATTACAACTTGCCCAATAGCAAGGCATTCACGAAAAAATTGCTCCAGTGTCCCGAGATGGTTAGCCTCTGCTAGTTAGCAAGTTTCACTTCCTGTTTACTACCGCAAAGCTTGTCGCCAATGTCTGATGTAATCACACATTGCGTAGCCTCGTCTGATGTAATCACACATTGCGTAGCCTCGTCTGATGTAATCACACATTGCGTAGCCTCGTCTGACGTAATCACACATTGCGTAGCCTCGTCTGACGTAATCACGCATTGCGTAGCCTCGTCTGACGTAATCACGCATTGCGTAGCCTCGTCTGACGTAATCACGCATTGCGTAGCCTCGTCTGACGTAATCACGCATTGTGTAGCCTCGTCTAATGTAATCACGCGTTGCGTAGCCTCGTCTGACGTAATCATGCATTGCGTAGCCTCGTTTATTCGCATCAAACAGTCGAGAGGGAAACTAGATGGAAACAGTCTAGATTCAAATTTTTATTTAATTTTTCGCAAATTTTGAAAAATTTGATAAAAATTCAGTCTACAACTGGATGGAAACACGATTACTGAGTAGCTTGGTTTGGTTGTGTTCACCTATCTGAACACAAAGATCTGTGTGAGGAGCTCAGASAGCAGGTTACAGATGTTAACAGCTACAAGATCATCTCCATGACTTAATGTTCCACAGGTCACAGCTGACGGTACAGGATTATTAAAGTACAGGGTTCAGTTCATGGAGGCTAAAAGGAAATGCAAACGTAGGATGATTAAATAGTGTGGATGATAAAAAAGTCAAAGAATGTGAATGATAAGGGACTCAGAGACCCAGGAGGACACATATTGACAGAAAAACAATACAGACAGGAAGTCTCCAAAATACACGGTGACAAGAACCAAGGTTTCTGAAACTGGAGACAAAACCTGGAGCTTTACGTATACACGATAAAACAAAGCTTTAAAGGAGAAGAACACCATAAATATCAGCTAGGTTTGGTTTTGAGTGCTGGGATCCTTGAATCTGTTAAAAAATATAAAGTCATTCTGTCCTGTTTCAGCCTCAGTCACAGATCACAAGTCCCATCCTAACTGTGAAGTACGGGGGTGGCAGCATCATGATGTCGAGGTGTTTTATCTGCAAGAGGGACTGATTGACTTCACACATTCAGGGCCAGCGTGAGGAAAGAACATTCTGTGGAAATGTCTGACAGGAAGTTGAAGCTCGGACACGGACGGGTCTTAAGATGGACAGATGAGTTAGAGACAGGCTTCAGAAGTGGTCTTCACAAAGATCTGATCTGTCTGTGAGGCTTCAGAAGTGGTCTTCACAAAGATCTGATCTGTGTGAGCAGAGTTGAGACGATGCCCTACGAACCAGACTCAGGAGGAACATGACTAAATAAAAAAACTACAGTAGCTGTTTACATGGACAGATTTAACCAGAATTAAATGTGTCAAGTAAACGCCCCAATCAGAATATTCTGATCTGATTCAACTCGATTGGAATGAATCTATAATCTGAATGAGTTTATTCTGATTGATAATCTGAACGTATTATGTTATTCTGGTTGTAGAAACTGCCCTAACTGTGCATGTGTGTGTCTGCTCGGCTAGATGCTAACATGTCGAGTCAGTTAGCGTTACGTTTCTGTTTAAAACTTTTAAAGAGCTCAGAATTAWTGAATGTTTGATGGAAGGTGTAGGAACATGGAGTTATTTAGAAAAATACATGAAAATCTGGAGGAAAAACAGAACGGTTGTTTATGTTCATCGTGGATACAGAACTTCTTCTTCTGTGGTTTATTTTTAGTTTACAACTCTGCACGTGTCAGCACTTGTATTCTGAAGAAAAGCCTGGTGCATGGAAACGTTGGTGCCCATTTAAATGACTCAGATTATTTAATCCAGATACTTTTCAATCCCACCACATAATTCTGTGCATGTAAACGTGCGCAGTTTGTGGAAGGAAAATGAAAACGTTTGACACCAGTCAGACAGTTTAAAGGCAACSATCTCACATACCAAGAACATAAATCTCTGGTTGTTCACTAACTGACCTAAACCAGGAAACATTCAGTCTGGTTTAAATGTCAGACAATGGTTGTGTGTCTTCTCATGCAGTGTGTGTGAATATCTATCAACTGTAAGTATATGTGAAAAATAAGCTAATATTTACATGATTTTAATAACATTATTTGTCGTGTTTACTGGATATTTTTTCTGTTTAATAGAAGTGTTGAAATGACCGCAGTAACCAAAGCTCAGTGGTACAATGGCTTGAATTGAGAGCGAGACAAAGGCAGAGCTGTTGCACACTGTGACACGAGGCAAGTGTGTTCTTTTCACCAACTGTGAGCTGAAGAAGCAGGCTGAGAGGAAACAGACCCAGGAGAATGTAGATGATGGATCGGTGCGGGGCACAAACTTTCCCTCCCTGCACGTTTGAATATTTAACTGTGAGCTGATGTYTGTCAGCTGGTTTGACGTTGCTGTAAACACACTGCAGGTTTATCTGTGCTAATTATCAGCTGCAGCTGTGTGTGTCTGGAACAACATGTTCACAGCCATGTTTGTGACCTGAGCTGTGTTCTCTTAAAGGAAAATGAATTTGAACAAATGACACAGTTTTACACAGTAACTCATGGGTGGTTTGTCATGAAGGCAGGGCTCCTGCACACATGGTAGAGATGGGAAACATTATCTGCRTTTATTTAACCATGACTTCTTTTAAATTAAATTCCAACTGTTTCATGAAAATGAGATCTAAAGTAAACACTGATTTAAAATTTAAAGTACCTGTGACATACAAATACAAAAACTCACAGAAAAAACATCTTTATACTTAAGAAACTTGGCATAATACACACGATTTTGCCCATTTTGTCTCATAACTGGCCTATTTTCTTTTGGATTTGGCTCAATCAAAGTGAAACAGGAAGTGACATCAAAGAGGAACTCATTTATAAAATAAACTCACTGATATGTCTATTAAAACAAAATTATTTAAACTTTAACGCTTCATCATCTGTTTGAAAGTAACTAAATAATGTAAAGAAACATCAGATTCTTCTCTAAAGTCTGTTATCAGCTGTTGTAACAACACTCTGTTTACATCCAGACACTCCCCTATGACATCACTTCCTGTTTCTTCACAGACAAATATCTCAACAACTGTTCATCTCAGGGGCGTGAAATTTGTTTTGCAATACGTTATCCAAGTTACGTTTTCAAAAATGCATTCATGTTTATTACAAAAGTTTAATGTCACAGGTACTTTAATAAACTCAAGCTGTCAGATTTGTGATTTTAGAACAGCGGTATAAAAGTTGTCACATTTTAAATGCATTGTGTCAAATGCTTGTAGAAAAAATTTAAAGCTTGAAACATTATTCTGAATGCTGCAGCTCATAGTGCACATCTTCTCTTCTTTCTACTGTTTCTCTAACAGACTGGCTCACAGATTATCACCCCCCCCCCCTCCTGGACCACCACCTTGCTTTAATCTACTCTTTRGATCTAAGGCTTATAGATTTTCTCCTCCTTTTAACCATCATGTAACTCATTTACACTCAGCTAACTATTATTGTGTCAGGCCAAGGTCTGACCTGCACCACGTCTCTCAGGTCTGTCACTGCTCCTGTGGTGGGAACCTTTAGAAATGCCCCCAAATATACTGATATGAACATATAATGTAACTAAGACTGGCACAGTGTAGGTCAGGAGTGTTGAAGATTTATCATCATCACTTTATTAGTGAGCACAGTTTCAGTGTTACATAGAGCCAGTCCAAGACTCTCAGTGGTCCTGATGCCCACTCCTGGTTCAGGTGGTCCTGATGACAGAAGAGGAAGTGAGGACTGGGGGACATGTGAGTTTTTTATTGCAGCCTCAAACAATATTATTGCACATTACTAAGTTTTAAAGTAGTGTACAGCAGGGCCACAGTTACTGCAGACCAACAGCTCAGGGGCCAAACGTCCAGCAGTTAGTCATTATGTAAATACACCACGTTTTACAAAGATCTGTTACCTTTAAAATAGCTTATTATACTGCATTTARYCATGAATACAACATACAGAACCCTATAAAAGTAGTGATAATTAAACAATATCAAAAACAAAAAGAACACAATCTGACTCCTGTTTGACACAAATATTATTTTGACATCTGTTTTTGTTTGTGACATCTCTGTCTCAGAAATTTAAAAACCAATTTCATTTTCAATTTCATAGTTTTATCTTCAACTGCTTATAATTGTAACTACCTTGGATTTTTGTAGAAATGTTTTTTACCAGCTTTTAGCCAAGATTATGATGTTTCTGTCGACAACAAACATGTCTATGTTTAACTAAAACAACTTATAGGAGTTAAAGTAGAAAATCTGGGTTTTGGCTTAAAAGGTGATTGAACCAGTTGGTGGGCTGAACTTTGGTCACTCATGGGTCAGATGTGGCCCACGGGCCACCAGTTGACTAGCCCTGTACCAGTGTTTTAACTTGGGTCACTTGAGTATTTTCAGTGAAGTCATCTTCATTTGTCAGTCAGGTGAGTAGTCCAGGTGTACAGCATCGTCATCAAATAAACCTGATCATTACTCACCTGGTATTTTTCTCTTTTCCTCCCAGTTTTATAATAAATAYAAGATCAGAGTGTGCAGCTGCGTCAGCATTAGTATTGTGTGACTTCTGGTTGCAGTACGTCGTAGGTGTTAGTGATGAACAGTTTCTGAGTGGATCTGCACCAGGGCCTTCACTTGTTCTGGACGTGTGGTCAGGTTCATCTCCTGCAGCAGACCTTTGTCCTGGTGAAGCCCGGGGATGATGAGGGGCTGGATGTGTTCACAGTCTGCTGAAACAGACACCATCATACTGTATCACTGTTTCTGTGCTTTATGGTGACATCAGTTTGATTCTCAGACAGTTCAGTCCTCTTAATAYAATCCACCAATCACAGCAAACGACAGGCAGTGTTGTTGTGTCTAAACTGGAAACAAACACAGTTTACAGTACAGTTTATAAAAACAGTTTGAGTTACTGTAAAAAACACCAACAAACTGTCACGATGAGGTCCGACCACATGATTACATCACATCCTTCAGAAAGACTGAGCTTTRAACAGTTAAATGGTAGATTATTATCAATGTGTGGAAATGTTTGTTGGGTTTTTCAGAACCGTTTCAGTCCTGGTAAATGTTGCACAGAAAACACAGAGGTTTCTGACCCAGAACCATCATTCAAATCTTTAACAGGTCACAGATAATCAGACATGACTGGACTGGCTTTTCTTCTGTGAGGTTTTTTACTGCTGTTCACACATTTACCAGCTAGTAATGAGTGCAACCACCAAACCCTTTAACTCCTCTAAGCATGCTGTTCATGGAGGGTTGAAGCTACAGCTGAACTTCTGCTCTGGAATGTAGGAAGTGAGTGMGTCTGTAATTACCCCCGGGCCTTCATTTCAAACCCTCCCATTGGCTGCTGCAGACTGGAGAACAGGCTTATGGCCAATGGCAGCGCTCCTCTCCCTCCTTCAGCTCTGCCAGGAGCTGGAAGAGCTGCGAGGCTGAAGAGGAGGAACAGGAGAATAGCTGTGGTAGTGACAGAAAAGAGCGATTGGTTCCAGCASCCCCCCCACCGCCCCGCCTGCTGCTGTAGGAGTCGTAGCTAAAAGATCTCCTCCATTCAGCGTGTCTGTGCTACAGGGCAAAACATTAGGATGGCACATTCTTCACAGGTTCGACCATGCATGTCATCCCTAAAAGCAGTGTGTGTGTGTGTGTGTGTGTGTGTGTGTGTGTGTGTGTGTGTGTGTGTGTGTGTGTGTGTGTGTGTGTGTGTGTGTGCATCGCTGCATTTATTCAGTGAGAATCCAAGAATGGATGTGAAAGTACAGAAAGGTCCATAAAGAGTGAGGCTGCTGTTTGTCCAGCTGAGACGTTATCTGCAGCTTCACAGCCTGTAACAAACCAAAACCCCTTTTCTCTTTTATTTACACTGGATCCTGTTTTATGACATGTTTATTTATTTAAATCAATAAAAATATCAAGATATATCCACATTGTTTTCAATCAAAGAGTATTCTTATATGTTGGATTAAAACAGTTTAAATAGTTCAAACTATAAATATTAAAACAGAATTTAATATTAACAGTTAACAGTTAGTGTGTGTTTGAGAGTAAACAAATATAATAATAATAAAAGTGAAACTTTAAAATCTCAATGTTTTATAGTTATCAGTTATTTTTACAGATTAATGGATAAACTGCATTAAAATGGTTGTTTTTGACTCTGGTGATGGGACTAACCTGAGAAAATATTTACATTTTGACAGAGCTGTAAAGTAACTAAGTACAAATACTTTGTTACTGTACTTAAGTAGAAATTTTGGTTATCTGTACTTTACCTGAGTAATTATTTTTCAGCGTACTTTTTTTTACTTTTACTCATTACATGTTTACACAATTATCTGT
>NW_013953179.1:77726-78497 GCF_001266775.1 Austrofundulus limnaeus
TTTTTACTTTTTGCTTGGTTCTGTCTGACTGAAACAGTGTGTTCTGAAGCAGCCCCCCCACTGAGACAGACCTGCTGCTTTTTTTTATATTTTTATTATAATTTAGTTTTATTCCTTCTCGTCCTGAACCTTTCAACAAATATCTTGAGCCTCAGTCAGAAAAAAACTGGAAGGTTTTTATATTTTTGGGCCGAGAGGAGGAAACAAATGGTGAATAAATCACACGACAACGAATCGATAATTAAATTTGTTGCCAACGATTTTAATAATCGATTTTTATTGATTTTACTGATTCATTATTGCAGCCCTAGAAACGATGCTTTCTAGTTTTTGCTTAAAGTTTCCTGAAATGATTGTTGTGGCTGAAGATCGTCCTGTGGTGGTCCAGTCCAGGAACAGTCTGAACYTGTGAAACCCTGACTGTTCACTCCGACAGGTCATCAGTTTGTTAGCTGCTGCTCAGAACAGTGAGCAGGAAGTGTGTTTGTTTTCTGCTCCAAAGACTCGTCAGTGTGAAGTGTTGTAGGTCTGACTCAGACTCAGTGTGAAGTGTTGTAGGACTGACTTGGACTCAGTGTGAAGTGTAGGACTGACTCTGACTCAGTATGAAGGGTTTTAGGACTGACTTGGACTCAGTGTGAAGTGTTGTAGGACTGACTCAGACTCAGTGTGAAGTGTAGGACTGACTCAGACTCAGTGTGAAGTAGGACTGACTTGGACTCAGTGTGAAGTGTAGGACTGACTCTGACTCAGTATGAAGGGTTTTAGGAC
>NW_013953179.1:80363-90154 GCF_001266775.1 Austrofundulus limnaeus
GTGAGCAGGAAGTGTGTTTGTTTTCTGCTCCAAAGACTCGTCAGTGTGAAGTGTTGTAGGTCTGACTCAGACTCAGTGTGAAGTGTTGTAGGACTGACTTGGACTCAGTGTGAAGTGTAGGACTGACTCTGACTCAGTATGAAGGGTTGTAGGACTGACTCAGACTCAGTGTGAAGTGTAGGACTGACTCAGACTCAGTGTGAAGTAGGACTGACTCGGACTTGTTGACCCTGCTGTGTGCAGCTCCTGCTGGAACATCTGGAGTGTCTGGTGTCTCGTCACGAGCGCAGCCTGAGGATGACGGTGGTGAAGAGGCAGGCTCAGTCTCCAGCAGGCGTCTCCAGTGAGGTGGAGGTCCTCAAAGCTCTGAAGTCACTCTTTGAACACCACAAAGCTCTTGATGAGAAGGTACAACACTACAAATCAATTTATTAATAAGGAGAGAAAATGTTCTGTGAAGATCTGAAGGTTTGTTTCTGTTTGCCAGGTCAGGGAGCGACTTCGTGTAGCTTTGGAGCGATGCAGCATGTTGGAGGAGCAGCTCACCATGTCACACAAAGAAGTAAGGATCTGCTAACATTAACTTCTTTACTCATGTTGACCTTTAGAGCTGCTTCAGTGAGAAATCAGTGCAGCTTTGGTTAGAAAGAGTTGCACGCAGGGACAGGGTTTCAGGAAGAAGAAAGGTACAGACATGTCAAACAAAATTAAAAGTATATTTTAGACATGTGGAAGTGGTTTGTGTGCAAAGCTTATGAAGAGCAGTTATAAAAATCTCCTTCATGTCCTCTGTTCATCAAACAAGTTAAAGCTGGACGGAGCTCTCTAACCTTTATATAAACTTTTATTCTGGGCTCAAGTTCACATTACCTGGTTATTCTGACAGAAATATCATGAAAATGTAGCTGGAAGTGTCTCAGGAAGTGCTACAGTTACCTGCTGCTGCTCTTTKCACTTCTGTATAATCATATAATTTTCTGTAAAAGCTGAAGAGTGATTTAAAGACGGTAAAGCTGAGCTGCAGACACATGGTGTGAGCTGTGGAGTCCTCTGTGGACAACCAGGTGATTAATGGACGTTTGTCCTCTGAACGTCTTCATCTCAGGCTGCAGCCATCTTTAAATCCCTGCACACACACTCAGTCACTCAGGATGCACCCCAGCACACACACATTGTTTGTTGCTGTGTCGTAGATGCTCACACACAGATCAGAGCCATCTCGACCCACATCTCATTCTTTATATTTGTGTAAAGATCAGACACTGCTCTTCCTCCTAGCTGACCGTTTTCACAGAAATGTTTTTTCGTACTAAGTGACTTAACTCTGACGTGAATCATTCAGATATAAAGAAGTTCCTACAGCCAACAGATGAACCTGTGTATCGACACACAGCACAGCTTACAGGGTATCAGCTGCGACATCATTATTTATCTATTGTAGTGCTAAAAGAGTCTGGATTATTGTGGATTATTTGGAGGACTAATAATTTTGGGTTTTAATTGTTTTCATTGTAGTGTTCATCAGTTTGTTTAGAGAAATAATACAGCACACAAAGGCTTTGTGTAGCAGAGGAACAAGGTGTCTGCAGCTGGATTGTTGTTGTGGTTGTAGATGAGGCAGGAGGTGGAACTATGACATCGTTGTTTCAAAAAGTTGTGTTCAGTCTGGAGTCTGGTTTCAGAAAATCAAAGGTTCTTTAGTGAAACATTTAGTCTCGTTTCACTAAAGAAGAACCCATCCAGAGCACCTGTTTGTTTTTTCTTTTTGATTCTTTCAAACTGGATTACTGAGATGCATCAGGAAAGTTTCAGTAAATAAAACATACATGGTTAAATGTTTCCATGWGGACACGAGGCTGAAATAATGAGGGTTATCATTGAATAGATGCATCGTTCTCTTTTTCCTGCCAAACGTAAAGAAATAAAAGTCTTAAGACTTTAAGGCTCCACTGTGTGCACAGTGTAAACAGATGTAAAGTGCATGTTTCTCATGAACGATAAGTAAAGCCTGGTGCTAAGAGCCTGATGTGTGCAGCTGGCTTACCTCAGAGAGCAGAGCGGTCAGAAGAGAGGCCTGGCCGATGGAACCAGTGAGGTCAACCACAACTCTGAGAACACCCCGAGCACTAACGGCAAGGTGAGCTGCTCTCCTCACTCAGGTCTCTGATTTAAAACTGAATGTGTCGTCACACCCGTCAGCCTAACAATCATTCATGTTCGGGCTTCTGAGTCAGTCTGGAAAAGGATGGTGTTTGAATCTGTTTTAAATTTAATGTTTTGTTCATTTTTAGTATTTTAATGAAAGTATCAACTTTGCTTATAGACTTTTTTCTTTTCCTTGTACCTCTGTCTGACTGTTTCCCTCCTCTGAACGTCTTTTCTTAGACAGTAATCACACATTTAGGTCCGATCATGAAGGGTTGAGAAGAGATCATTATCTGGTCAATCGTTACGTGTTAATAAAACTTAAAAGGACGACTCACCTTACACACCAGTCAWCTCCACTACACTACAAAACTACTTCCCCCCGGGCTTTTCACAATAGAAGCACGTTAAAGTCTCCATGCAATAACGTCTCCATTATAACGTAGCTCATTAAATCTAACCGTGCTCGACACTGAAGAGGTGTTTACTGTTCAGTGATGGTGAAAACAGGATGTTTTTTTTACATCAGACCATATAGGAGGCTGAAACACACCACCCGCTGCCAGTTGTCCCAACAATAACGTTAGCATGCTAATGCGCTTAGYGGTGCTGTGAGGAAATGTGTCCCCAGGGAAACAGTTCACGGCCGCAGCAAACGTTCCACACGTGTTCAGGCTATTTACACCGGTTTTCAGAAAAGTCTTATCATAACAAAAATAAAAACTGGTTTTTGGTACAAAACAGTATACCACCCAGCAYTAATACCAAGTAATAGAAGAACATCAGTGTTTCCAGACTCTGTGTTTTATATAAAGAGACAAAAACCTACATTTCTAAGAGTTGTAGATTAGTTTCACAGTGTGTAAGACACAAGTTCACTGAGAAGTCTTGGTTCAAATAGCAACAGGCTCATTTATAATAAGTGACAGTAGATTTAGGCTGATGTCAGAACCTGCTCTGTTGACCCAACAGTTCCCTGATATTAGTTTTTATTCATTAGATATTCAGTCCAGTAACAGATCAGTGTGTCTGCAGGTGTGTGTGTTTGCTGAAATGTGTGTCCCTGCTCCCTCAGAGGTCATCAGATGACTCACTGAGTCAGGAAGACGAGTCCACTCCTGGATTTGGGAAAGCCGGGGAGCTCC
The DNA here is from genome assembly GCF_001266775.1 of Austrofundulus limnaeus. Classification (NCBI taxonomy): domain Eukaryota; kingdom Metazoa; phylum Chordata; class Actinopteri; order Cyprinodontiformes; family Rivulidae; genus Austrofundulus; species Austrofundulus limnaeus. Next base: position 83,654 of record NW_013953179.1, read on the forward strand.
AGGAGGTGGTGGACCGACAGACCGCCGATCTGGGCCAGCTGAAGGACAACATGGCCGCCATGGTGTCCCGCATCAGTGAGCTGGAGGAGGACCTGGACACGGCCCGCAAGGACCTGATCAAGTCTGAAGACATGAACACGAGGCTCCAGAGAGACCTCCGAGAGGTGAGAGGTGGTCTTCAGGTGACACAGGTGGGCTCCAGCTGTGCTCTGAACCTCAGGTGTGTTTCTCCTCAGTCTATGGCCCAGAAGGAGGACATGGAGGAGAGGATCACCACCCTGGAGAAACGCTACCTGGCTGCTCAGCGGGAGGCCACCTCAGTCCATGACCTGAACGACAAGCTGGAGAACGAAGTGGCCAATAAGGAGTCCCTGTACAGACAGGTAGGTCCTGCTCTGTGTGACACCTGTGTGCAGGTGTGTAATGACACACACATGTTTCCTCATGAGACCTTTCTGTTAAAAACAGGGTTTACAATCATCCCCTCACACACCAACACTACTGCAGGCTGAACTAAACACCAGCTGTGTTTCCATCGCAAATGTGTGCAAAACTGTTGATATTCTRTTAATATTAAAAAAMACAGTTTCRCAACTGTGGTGTTTCCATTAAGTAATAAATGTTATTAAAGTCAYGTGAATACGTTTGTTCTCATGATAAGTCATTACAAACATGGCAGCGATGGATGTAAACACATAGCATGTTGCTACCACGACACTAGCGCTCATCATCAGAGGAGACGTCGGCGTCTTTTATCGAGGCTTTCCAGAGACAAGTCCCTACTTGGGAGCGGCTACGTATGCTGTGTTTTTGGSAAATTGTAGTCGTGATTTTACTACTACTTCTACTTCCTGTTTTCTTCGTCATCTTTTTCACCAGTAGAAACAGCCGGTTGTTGATCAGGTGATGTGAAAAAGTGTTTCCATTGCAGTTTTGTGAAAAACACCAATTTCAACATGACTGAAAAACCACCTCATCCTAGCGCAAAAACATTTTGTCAAAAAAAGTAAGTTTTTTGAAAATTGACTTGTTTCCATTGAGCAAATTTATTTTCGAAATTCTAGTTTGCGTATTTTCATGGTGAATGGAARCACAGCTGCTGAGTGTTTTGAAAGCTACAACTCTCCGTTCTGAGAGCTTTATGTGAAATATATGCTGGAGTTTTGGGATTTAGTTAAATCTTATAGCAGAGATGTTGGATGTGAATGTGTGCATGGTTTAATAAATAAACGGACACATTCCTCTGTTGCTGAATGAGCTCTTCTGTGTTCAGACTGAACAAAAGATCCTGGCTGGTTCTTTTCATGCAGTCAGTGGACACACAGACATCTTCCTCCTGCTTTTCTTTCACTTGTTGTGTGTCTCTGTGTTGTGTTTGAATGCTCTCCTCTTCACTTCCTGCCCACCCATCGCTGCTTTGTCTCCCACCAGTCTTGTTTCTTTTCTCTCTTTTCACCTTGTTGAGCTGCATGTGTGCTGACGACTCTGTTTGTTGTAGTCCGAGGAAAGAAACCGGCAGCTCCAGGAGAAGCTGGAACTGGCCGAGCAGAAGCTGCAGCAGACCATCCGGAAAGCTGAGAGCCTCCCTGAGGTGGAGGCTGAGCTGGCTCAGAGGGTGGCTGCCCTCACCAAGGTACAGAAACCTCCTGCTCATCACCTGTGTCTGTAAAATGCTTCAGAACAGCTGGAGCAGAGCTGTTCTGCTTCTGCCTGGGTTTGTGTGTCTGTTAGCAAAATATCTCATCAACCACTAAATGAGTCAGCCTGATTCCAGATGGCTGCACCGTGTAGTCAAGTCACTTTAATCCAAAACAAATAATTCAGCTCAAAACTTGGAGGTTTTGGAGGGMACGTCTGATGGAGGATTCCAGCTGTTCAACATTTAAAAAACTGAAACACATTTAGCTTTTATTTATCTTTAAACACAGGAGCTTATAGATGACATCCTGTAGGGGAAAAATACAGAGTTTATAACAATAATTCATCAATGAACTGGTTCAGTAAGGCATTATTTAGGACATCACTATCAGGAAAGGGTTAATGTTTACAACATTACCAGACTCAACAAAACCCTAAAGAGGTCTTGAWGTGATAATAAAAAAATAAATGAATTAAAGGCATTTATCGCAGCTGGTGGTTAATGATGGGTCTCTTTAAATTCATCTATTTCACAGTTTGTCAAGTTGTGATTAAAATGTAATTAAAGAGATTTATGAAGGAAACTCTGTTAATATGTGGTGCAGAGACGGGTCAGACAAAGAAGAGATGATTTCACACCATGAATACAGTTTTCAGGCTGCAGTAGAGGCCTGTTTGGGCCTGTTGGTACGTCTCCCTCCAGTCTGAAGAGCCTGTTTGTCTGAGGGGCGTCAGGTTTGCAGACCGACCAGTTGTTCACTGACACTAATGAAAAGAGAGGTCTTGGTTTAGTTATCTGGGAAATAACGCCTTAAACCACAAGAACTTTAATAAAACATGTTATAAATCTACATTACCAATGTGTTGGATTAATAATATTGACCTGAAAGTATTTTCAGAATAAATAAAACAACTAAATTTKTTCATGAGACTTAATTTAGAAACAAACTCATTCTCAAAATACAACTTTTAACAAAATGACTATTCGCTGTGTTTCACAGCTCACAGCTTCTGATGGAAATATACARTCAAAACAGGTTTTCCTTCAACCTGTAAGGGAAATGTTAAAACAGAGGGTTTGTGTAGCAGAACCACAAACAGCAGCTGCTTCACAGCTCATGGATGTAGGTTTCTGTCAGTAAAAGAGCTCGACTTGTTGGTCCTGACAACAGGAGTTGCTGTGGTTCCATCTGAGAAACTCAATGTGATAAAAGACGCCTTTCTGAGGATGTGTCTCTGGTTTCTGCTGGGTTTGGTTGAACGGCTGTAAATATCAGTTCTAATCAACATTTTGGACATTTAAAGTAAATTCTTCCTCCAAGMCTTTGACCTCCCACTCCTCATCAAACTGGGTTTATTCAGGAAAGTCATCTGGGAGTTCTGCAGCTGCMAACAGCAAAAATCTCTTCTCTTCACCACAGCTCATCCATCCATTCTGTTTTTATTTTGACCCTTTTGAAATATATAAACAGTATTAATGAAGCAGCAGTTTATTCATCTCTTTAAAGACCTCCAGCTGACCAGTCCAGGTTATTTTCTCAGTAGATGATTCATTTCCTTTGTGACCTGCCGTTTAATTTCCCTTCATATAGAAGATGAGCTGACTACCTCTGATACCTCTGTCAGCATCAGGACCTGTGTTTGTTCTTATAGGACCTGTTTGTTCTTATAGGACCTGTTTGTTCTTATAGGACCTGTTTGTTCTTATAGGACCTGTTTTTGTTCTTATAGGACCTGTGTTTGTTCTTATAGGACCTGTGTTTGTTCTTATAGGACCTGTGTTTGTTCTTATAGGACCTGTGTTTGTTCTTATAGGACCTGTGTTTGTTCTTATAGATGTAAAACGAGTCAGATGAGTTGTTCAATCAGTAATCTCCATCTTTAATGATCCATAGCATTAAGGTTAAACACTTGTCCTGTGTTTGTTTTTGTTGTCGTGCCTCGTGTCGTCTCCATGCTGCCCCCCTCAGCCTCCATGTTCAAACCCTCAGTGTAATGTTTTCATGCAGGTAGACCTCTTTCATCCACTCTCTCTGGGGGAAGTTCAGCTTTTCAGCCTCTCGATTGAGCTTAACCAGACTGTGTTAGCAGAACGCTTCATCCATCGTCCTCGTTGTTACCAAACAAAATAAAAACACGTTCCTGGTTAAGTGCAATTTCAAACAGAAATCTGGGCTGGTGTATTTGTGCTTTATAAACATGGAAATCATAAAACATGATGGTCCTGTCTAACACAGCAGGGTCATTATACACTAATATATTTCTGTTCTTCTTATAGTTCCTGTTTTATCAGGTAGAACTCTGTAAAACCAGTTGTTATGGTGAATGTGGGATAAATGAGTGGTTGTGTGTTGAGCTGTTTTTCTGTCTTTGTTTAGCTGGTGCATGATATTTGGCTGATTGTTTATAATATGAGCTGAGTTTTCTCCATCCTTCAGAAGGACTTTAGACTTGTCTTCATAACCAAAACTAGATTTATTTTTCTGAACAAGGTCCTTCTCCAGGATGGGTCACTGCAGCAGATTAAACTCATCAGAGTGTAATCACTGTCCTCCACTTCCAGGCAGAAGAACGCCACGGTAACGTGGAGGAGAGGCTGAGGCAGCTGGAGGCCCAGCTGGAGGAGAAGAACCAGGAACTGCTCAGGGTGAGAAAACATCCAGCTTTTACTTTACTGTTTTATTTATACACACATCTGATGCATGTGTTTGTTTCCTGAGATGAAAGTTTATAAGTCAACGTTAAACATTCTGTTTGTGTCTGTAGCGTTTCTGTGAAGACACGCAGTAAGTTGAACATCTTTGTGTTCGTAGGCACGACAACGAGAGAAGATGAATGAGGAGCACAACAGGCGTCTGTCTGAGACTGTTGATAAACTTCTGTCTGAGTCCAACGAGAGGCTGCAGCTTCACCTGAAGGAGAGGATGTCTGCGCTGGAGGATAAGGTGACTCAGCTGCTGAAAGAAAGGCAAACAATGAGGAGAGGGATCAGTGCAAAACACTGGTTCCTTTATCAGTTAGTAAAGTACCTCAGGAACCACTTTGGTTTTTAATGAAACCTGCAGGAAATAATGATTGGATGTAGCTCTACCATCACAGCTGAGCTCTGAAACAGCTGGACCAGCGCCCCCTGCAGGCTGGCTGCAGCAGTTCATCAGATCCAAGCTGCTGCAAATCAATCATTTCTCAACACAACATGGTGTTAGTTTGTAACTCTAGAAGGAAAGGTGGAGGATGATTTATATGTTTTACAGATGTTTATGATCAAAGTGTCAGGAGTGTATGTTTCTCTGTCCAGAATGCTCTCATTAGAGAACTGGAACACACCAAAAAGCTGATTGAAGAATCTCATCATGAGAAGGTAAAGAAGTGCTCTCCTTCCTGTCTCAGTGGAATATTAGTTTATTGTTTTTTAGCTGCTCTACCTGAGATATTTTCTTTTTAACACGTATTTAAGGTAGAAACTAGGTTATTTATGCAGCATGAAAATGTTTGTACATATTTTTTTCTGCAGGAGCAACTCTTAATCCAGATTGAAACAATGAGAGCTGAAAACGAGCAGGATAGGAGCCGGAGTAACTCCCTGCTGCACGGGTAAGCTGCTAACTGCTAGCATCAACTTTTAATCACTTGTTTTTATTGTTTTAATGTTTAGAGTTGTGTTAGCTGCTAACTGCTAGTATCAACTTTTAATCACTTGTTTTTATTGTTTTAATGTTTAGAGTTGTGTTAGCTGCTAACTGCTAGTATCAACTTTTAATCCCTTGCTTTTATTCGTTCTAATGGTTAGAGTTGTATTTCTCCAGATGTTCTCAGCTGGGCAGCACTCCAGATTTCAGATATCCAGTGTCAGCGTCCTCCATGATGGACACTAACTCAGATCATTACGGTGGCGCTCTGGTCCTCAGACGGCCTCAGAAAGGACGCGTGGCGGCCATCCGGGACGAGCCATCCAAGGTGGGCATGTAGTTCATTACAGATTAGTCTTGATGATATGTTTAATTAAGTTAAAAATATTATTATGAACAATTACGTACTGATGTCATATGTAGCAGTGATACATGTAGCACTGAACAAGATGGCTGCCAAAGAGCTCTCCCAGTGCCATCAGCGTCCATTTCAGTGTCTCTAGTTCAGTGTTGACAGCACCTCCCACCCTCAGAGTTTGTGTTGAGGACAGCAGAGCAGCACAGTATTAATAATGAGATGATAAACTTCTGATATCAGCTGTTCTGTGAACTGATGCTGTTTAAAACAAAAGCACATTAAGTTCAGATTAGTTCCAGCTGTGTGTAACTTGTGTTGTGTCTCTATGGCTCCAGTGTTTGTGCTCTTTATGATGATTTTCCTCTTTTTTTCTGTTTTCTTTTGTTTGCTTTCGTTCTGGACATCAGCGACATGTAAGTGAGCGTGATGACTGAGCTTCTGATTAGAGCACGAGTGACAAAACAGATCTAACCCTGTTTCTGTTTCCTGCATACACATGTTATAATACCTGACCACATGTTCCTGCCTCCTCCTGTTGTTGGATATTGAAGCCAGATTACACAACCGTACCGTAGTTTCTTTGAAGACGTGAAGCTTTAAAGGCACAGTGTGTAGGATTTTGTMAATTCTTATTGCCGAAATTAAGATAATCATTAATGACAATAATAAAAAAACATGTCTAATYATTGCAGACAAAGACCTTGTTTTATTATTTTTACCTTTTACCTGCTGTTTATATCTCCATGGTAGTGGGTCGCCACTACAGGCAGCCGCCATCTTGCACCGCCATCTTGTCTAAGAGGGCTCATGAAGGACAAACTGTGGTGGCAGCATCAAACGGTTTTAGTTGTAATACTATAAATGTAATATTTGTTG
>NW_013953179.1:97441-101132 GCF_001266775.1 Austrofundulus limnaeus
GTACAGATCAGAGTTTATAACTGTACAGATCAGGGTTTATAACCGTACAGATCAGGGTTTATAACTGTACAGATCAGAGTTTATAACTGTACAGATCAGGGTTTATAACCGTACAGATCAGGGTTTATAACTGTACAGATCAGAGTTTATAACTGTACAGATCAGGGTTTATAACCGTACAGATCAGGGTTTATAACTGTACAGATCAGAGTTTATAACTGTACAGATCAGGGTTTATAACCGTACAGATCAGTGTTTATAACTGTACTGATCAGGGTTTATAACTGTACAGATCAGAGTTTATAACTGTACAGATCAGGGTTTATAACTGTACTGATCAGTGTTTATAACTGTACAGATCAGTGTTTATAACTGTACAGATCAGTGTTTATAACTGTACTGATCAGGGTTTATAACTGTACAGATCAGGGTTTATAACTGTACAGATCAGGGTTTATAACTGTACAGATCAGTGTTTATAACTGTACTGATCAGGGTTTATAACTGTACTGATCAGGGTTTATAACTGTACAGATCAGTGTTTATAACAAACAGATCAGTGTTTATAACAAACAGATCAGGGTTTATAACAAACGGATCAGGGTTTATAACTGTACGGATCAGGGTTTATAACTGTACAGATCAGAGTTTATAACAAACAGATCAGAGTTTATAACTGTACAGATCAGTGATTATAACTGTACAGATCAGGGTTTATAACAAACGGATCAGGGTTTGTAACAAACTGACTCAGTTTCTCCTTCTTGTCCTCCCAGGATGATCCAAGAGGAGAAGGAGAACACGGCCATCCGTGCAGACGAGATCGAGTGCAGAGTGGGTGGTGATGATGGTCTGGGAGGACGGTTCCGCTCTTTGAGCTCCATCCCWCCATCACTGTGTGCGGGCTCATCGTTGAGGGGTTCACCGCCTAGCTCGGGCCACTCCACCCCCAGACGCATCCCTCGTAGCCCCAACCGAGAACTGGACCGGATGGGGGTCATGACGCTGGTAACATGTTTTTAWTGATCTGTAGATTCTGAGCAGTAAAGTTTKATTTCTGATGCTGGTTTATTTTGGTGTTTGTTGATAATTGTGTGCTGTAATAGCTGCTCATTAGTGTGGTATTTGTTTGTATATTATGCCACTGCTCCCTGCACATAGCAGTACTGCTATGACCCGTACATCATCCAGAGCTCCCTCTCCCAGCAGACAGTAACTTACCTGCCTTTTGCTGCCTCTGGCTTCAGTCCTCCCCCACAGGCTTGTAGCTATGCACCTTATTTCCAGGTACCTGYAGATCTTTCTCCAGAGTGTCCTTTTCTTTGTAAAGACTGTTTATATTTTGGACCAAGTGTCCTCACTTCCTCTTTATATTAAGATTAGTACTAAGAATCAAGTTTACCAAAGCTTTTTTTGTCAGCATGGTGATAYTGACCGTGACTGATTTATAATTGTAATAAAAGTCAATCATTGGAGGTGTTTAAATGTTTTAAAGTCTCTGTGCTTTAACCACTGCCCTGCACTGGTGTATCTGCTTTATTTAAACATCAAATAAAGAATCAGTTAAATGTATTAAAGAATGGATTTGAATATAAAGCAGCAAGGTAAAAACAAAGTGAATCAACAGGAGTCAACACCTGGAAAAAATCATCTGAGGCTTCCTAAAAGKGGGCGGGACTTTACCTGTACAGTCCGGTCTCGGTCTCTGCGCTGTGTTTGTAGGTCTAGATATAAACAGTCTGTGAATCTTTCCTGAGTGGGTGCAGTCTGCCACTTCCTTCCTTCACAGAGAACATGTTTTCATTGTCTCTGTTGTTGTGTTGCCTGGTCTAAACWGGCCTTACTCATTCGGACTTCATTCTCACTGCTTATTTTACAGGATGGCAAACAGCAGAACATCAGTCTAAACTCCTCTAACAGTGGACTGGTGTGGGACAGTTTTATGTAGGAAATATTAAAGACACTTCAGGGTTTAAGAGCTTTAATACAAAGAGAGTCTGTGAGCGCTGAGAGGAAACTAAAGTCTGTAGAAGTAGCTGAGTGAAAACAGACAGAGATATCTACATTTTGAACTACAAGCATAAAATAAAAAGGCATTTTTGGTGGAGGTGAATTTTGGGCTCAATCCTTCATTTCCTTTTCCTGTTTTCCTTTTCTACTTGAGTAATCTCTGCTGTGACCGGGCCCTGCTGTTAGCTGAGTGAAGGAAATGAGTAATTAGATACTTTCCTCCTGGGGGCCAGAGAAACTCTGAGAACTGTGGCACACTAACCGTGTTTCCATCAAGGCTTTTTGATGCACCTTTAGAAGTGTCACATTAAAAATGCAAAAAAAAGTTGGATAGCCTCGTCTGACGTAATCACGCGTTGCGTAGCCTTGTCTGACGTAATCACGCGTTACGCAGCCTCTTATATTCGCATCAAACAGTCGAGAGGGAAACTAGATGGAAACAGTCTAGATTCAAATTTTTATTTATTTAATTTTTTGTGAATATTGAAAAGTTTGATAAAATTTCACTGTACTCCTGGATGGAAACACGACTACTGGTGCTTTATTTGCTCTGCTCGGTTTCTGAAGGTGAAGAGAGCCTCTCGTTTCTTTTGAGACAAACGTAATCGAGACATGGATGCTCGTGAATTCAGCTCTGACTGTTTTAGTTGGTGTAACACAAAAATTTCATCTACTTCACTAACCTTTGTAGTAGATCTGTTTTAGACTGAAGCAGGCTCTGGTTGGTTCTGGTCCAGTCTCCTGCCTGGTTTTGTTTTGACTTTTAACTGTGTGTAGTGCTGTTTCTGCAAACCTGAGCATCTTCACTGCATCGARCAGTTTGTAAGAGTTTGCTGTGATGTGTTGAACAGTGTGCACACATCTGTCTGTTTGTGCATGGCCTGGTTTTACTGCTCATCTGCGTCTCACTAACTGCTTTTCTCCTCTCCTCTTTTTGACCATGCTTCAGCCTAGTGACCTGCGCAAGCATCGCAGGAAGGTAAACTACTGGTTTCCTGCTTTACAGCGCTCTGTGTGAAACAAGTCATAAAGCTCTCACATCAAACACAAAGCYAAATATTTAACCTCTCCTTTGGTTCAGCATCACCCTGCGATGCACACAAAGTGATGCTTTGCACCTGAAAACTGATTTTTCCCTACCGAACTGATGTGCAGAACTCTTGTTTCATCATTTACAACAGTGTGAAGTAGTTGTTGCATTCAGAGGAACACAGCAGTGTCAGGTAGAAGAGTAATGGAGAACTGTTAAACTCTGACCTCAGCAGTAAAACTCATCACTGAATTAAAACACATTAATAAAAACACATTCAGATGAGTGGAATGATGGGAAACATTACATTAACTCATATGTTGACTCTTTCCAGAGCTGTAACGTAACTAAGTACAAATACTTTGTTACTGTACTTAAGTAGAATTTTTGGGTATCTGTACTTTATTTGAGTAATTATATTTCAGTCTACTTTTTACTTCTTCTTCTCCTTACATTTTATAAAAAGACAAGAAGCATAAAGTCGTTACTTTTATTTCATTTCTTCTTGTTTTCATTGCAGCTTGTTGTTGTAAAAAATAAAAGCTATCCATATAAACTGAGCCTCCTAGATAGAGTGAATTTAACTGTGGTTGAATGAGAAGTATAAATATATAAAACTCTGATAGTGTATTAGTTTGTACACAAACAAAT
>NW_013953179.1:102513-103827 GCF_001266775.1 Austrofundulus limnaeus
TTTAACTTTTACCAAAGTCATTTTTATGATAAGATACTTTAAGACTTTTACTCAAGTAATATTCCTAAAGGACACTTTAACTTTTACCAAAGTCATTTTTATGATAAGATACTTGTACTTTTACTCAAGTATCACTTTGTGGTACTTTATACAACACTGATCTTTCCTGTTAAAAACTCAGTTGACAGATAAAAGTCCTCCAGCTTTTCTACTGGGACAGGCCCAGACTGCAGGTGGGCCGGTCCAGAACTGGTCCCTTTTTGACAGAGTAATGCTTCATCCAGGTGGTTCTGTCAGCTGCTGATGAATGATGGGTTCAGACATGTCCTTTACTCTCTGAACCTCATCCAAACTCTTTAAATGATTTCTCATCATCGTGTTGGTCGTGTTAGAAAAACAATACGTAAACCACTGGATGGATTTTATTAAAACTCACAGGAATAATAGAACAAATGTCTGGAGTCAACTCTTCAAACATAAATGTGGTCTAACTCAGTCTTACAGGTATTTAGAGCTCAGGTTTGATGTGTTAATTCTAGAGGCATTCCTTCAGGAAATTCTAGGTTTTTATTGTATAAAATGTCTTTTTTCCTGCTGTACGTCTTTATTTACTGTGATTTGTTTGGTTTTAAAGCCATCATGAAGCACTTTGAGTGAGAATCATTGAATAAAAGGTGTCCTACACATTTAGTTTGTGCTTTAATCTTTATTAATCTGTCTCTTCTACTGTCTCAGTCTGCTCAGGATGACAAGGCCACCATTCACTGTGAGACGTCCCCCCCCACCACGCCTCGCTCCATGCGTCTGAACAGGGAGGCAGGGCACGCTGCCAGTCAGGAGGACATCCGAGACATTCGAGGGTTAGCCCTTCTTTTCCCTCCTCTGTCTGAAGGTTTCTTCAGCTGCTCTGCTGGATAACGTGCTACAAACCCTGTGTGTGATTGTGTAGTCTGCAGGACGGGCAGGGCAGTAACCCCAGCAGCAGTAACAGCAGCCAGGACTCTCTCAACAAAGCAGCCAAGAAGAAGAGCATCAAGTCCTCCATTGGACGCCTGTTCGGGAAGAAAGACAAGGGTCGACCCAGCCTTCCTGGCAAGGACTCCCCGAGCCAAGGTCAGTCCCTCTGCACCCAGATCTTCTCATCATGTTAAAGGCTTATGGTGCGTTCACACCGAACGCGATTTCAGCGTCAAAATCGCAGCCATCGCTGAAGTTTGAAGCTTGTGCGCTTTGAGGTCAGACGCAGGACACCTGCGCTGCACGGCGACAGCCGCCCCGCCCCTCCCTCCTCTGTCGGGCTGTTTAATGTCGGAC
>NW_013953179.1:105291-107256 GCF_001266775.1 Austrofundulus limnaeus
AGAATAAAGAAAGATAAGTAAAATAAAAACAAAAATAAAACCACACGATACCATGTGAGCCCAGTGATGGAAGGAAGAGCGGAGCAGCTMAGGCTAGCTTTTTGTGTGGTTTTCTCCTGATGCAGCTCAACTCATCCTAATCATTTCTTTTGGATTTTCTTTTTGTATTGTTTTTTTTTTTTGTGAAGTTGGTCTTAAAATAAGTTTCAAGTGGCATTAAATAGGTCTTAAAAAGTGTTAAATTTAACTTGTTTTAAGCTGTAGGAACCCTGATGAACTGGTTGAAGAATCTGAACATTTGTTTTTGTATTTATGAATATTTAAGGCTTTAAAAACATCTTGTGGTTTTTCACTCATGTATGAGTACAGCCCTCATCGTCTTTAATCTCCTCCACACTCTGAACGCTGTGTTTTGTTTTCAGCTGGCACTCCGGAGGCAGAGGGCTCTCCGAAGGACGGACTCCCAGCAGGAACACTTGGAGGTCCTTCAGAGAAGAACAGGAAGCTGCAGAAGAAGTGAGTTTCTTCTTCTAACCGTCCTTTGAGCTCCTTCTGTCTGCAGAGTCTGTTGATGATGTAATGTTTTCTACTCAAGACATGTTTTATGATAAATACTGTTTAGAAAAAGTGTTGTGTGAGCTTTGTGTGTTCACACACCTGCTTCACGCTCAGGCCCACCCCACAGCTCACTCTTTCAGCTCACCCTCTTCAGTTCACTCCTTGTAATCTGCATCACAGCGTTACACAGAGAGTTTCATGTTTTCCTTTATGTTCACGTTTAKACAATCAAACTGTAAAAACACCATCAATGTTTTGTTGCTGACATGAATTGGCATCAGTTCTTTATTTTTATGTTTTTGTTCTGCCCACCCTCCTCCTGTTTTTCTTCTCATTCCATGTGTAGTCCAAAGACAGGGTAAGTTGGTTCACATTGTTTGTCTTGCCTGGTCTTCTTCCCACACTTGGCTTCACGTTGACCTCACCTGTAGCTCTGCAGGAACCCTGACAGCTTTCCCCCTGAATGCCTGGTGCTGTTCTTCACCCTGCTCCCTGCAGAGGAGCGTCACTAACAGGACTGTGTGTGTCTGTGTGTCTGTGTGTGTCTGTGTGTCTGTGTGTGTCTGTGTGTGTGTGGGCTCACTGCAGTGAGTGAAAACCCTTTCCTCTTGAAGCATGGCATTATTACTCACAGACATGGGTTAATGGAAGAGTCCACTAAATGATCTGCTTATTCTTGTGTTTAAAAACAAACTGTAAMATTATTATATAATATTATATTTAATTACAGTTCAGTTGTTTTCGAGGGTCTTGTGTTAATGTGGAGGGTTGGGTGGTGGGCTGACCAGCATCAGTAGCTGCTGATGAATCAGCTCAGGTGTGTTAAAACAGGGCTGGGTCCTTGGAAGGACTCAGCCTACCTGGTCTAGGTATCTAAGTTTGATACTTTCAGTACTTTATAAAGGTTCATTTAAACTCTAAAATAAAGGAAAATGTATTTAAAAGTACTACCAGTATATTCTGTTGTGCAGGAGTCAGACGTCCAGTCGCTCAGCCCTACCATGGAGTGGAGACATTTATATATTTCTACAGTTGGTAGCAGTAGATGAGACCTGCCAGTAGAAATATTCTTCATCAGCTCAGACATAAAATAAAAAGAAAGAGTAGTTTTTAAATAATCTGGTGCTGGAGACAACAGACACACAGCTGGACTTCTTATCATCTCTCTACTCTCCAGTTTTAAATAAAGAAACGTGTCCTGAACTACTGAACAGAAGTCCAGTTGTCGTTGTTGTTGACAGTTTTTGGTACAAAACAGTATACCACCCAGCACTGGTTCTTAAACAACCTCCTGTGCATGTTGTTCCTGCAGACGTAGAAACATTAGACTCAAACTGTTTAAAGGGTTCTGAAACTTTCTGAGGTTCTGGATGTTCCTGTCCTCTGGTTGTTGTGAGGATGTTTGAC
>NW_013953179.1:108636-111246 GCF_001266775.1 Austrofundulus limnaeus
AGACAGACTGTAGTTTGACAGACAGACTGTAGTTTGACAGTCAGACTGTAGTTTGACAGTCAGACTGTAGTTTGACAGTCAGACTGTAGAAACTCTGAGCTCTTCTTGGTTTCTCTCTCTCTCTCTCCTTCTGAAAGTCTTGGTTCTGTGTGTGCATGTCTCTTGGTATCTCCAGGGTTGGGTTGTTTGAAGGTTGTTGCTGGTTGGACATGTGATTGATGTACTTTGATTGAACACATTTCTCTGACAGACATGAAATCCTGGAAGAAGCTCGCAGGCAGGGCCTGCCCTTCGCTCAGTGGGATGGACCGACGGTCGTGGCTTGGTTAGAGGTACGACCCGTTGGTCAGGTAACTCCAGTGTTGCTGWGGCTGCCCTCTGACCTGTCCTGTGTGTCCTCAGCTGTGGGTGGGCATGCCCGCCTGGTACGTGGCTGCGTGTCGAGCCAACGTGAAGAGCGGAGCCATCATGTCGGCGCTGTCCGACACAGAGATCCAAAGAGAGATTGGAATCAGCAACCCTCTGCATCGCCTCAAACTCCGCCTGGCCATCCAGGAGATCATGTCTCTGACCAGCCCCTCAGCACCCCCCACCTCCAGAACGGTACCAGTTTGTCTCATTGTCTACACAACACACTAACACACACACCCCAACACAAACCATTCCAAGCATGTTTAACACTTTTAACACTTTACTAATAATCCAGCTCGTATTTYCAGTCTTTCTAACATTAATGGAGTTTCTCTTCTTCCTGCCCTTTGCTCTGGTTTTCTGTTTGCACTCTTGTGATTGGGGGGTGTGACACGCTCAGACCACAGGAAACGTTTGGGTCACACATGAAGAGATGGAAAGTTTGGCAGCCACGCCTCCTACGGTCAGTCCTCCCAGATCAGCTGAGCGCTCACCTGTCCTCCTCATCTGATCTGTGCAGGTGTGAGCCATCGATGTGGGGCTGCTCTCAGCTAGTTTCATTCACTGGTTAAATGTTCTTCAGCTAAATGTTTTAGTTTCTTACTAATCTGCCAGGGTTCCTGCAGATCCTTTAAAAGTCTTWACAGACCTTGAATTCATTAATCCAAAAATAAAGCCTTAAWTAGCCTTAAAAGGTCTTAAATCAATCTTCAGGAGTCTTAAAAATGTGAACACATTGTAAGTAGGATGATTTGAATTCATCTCAAATATTAAAATAATTAGTAACATTTATTTATTTTTGAAATATTCCCATTCAGATGTTCCCTTTTGACATCACTTCCTGTTATTTCACCTGCAAATATCTCAACACCTGTCCATCTGAGCAACGTGACATCTGTTTAATGTTGTCTTTCCAAAAATACATTCATATTTCTTATAAAAATTAGATGTCACAGACACTTTAAGGTTTTATCTACAGCAAGCTGGGGTTGAGACCCCACTTTGGGTCCTAAAACTCCACATTTTGGGTCGTTAGAGGATTTCCAGAAATTAAATTAAGTTTAAAACTGACTGCTAAGAATGTTTTTTTTTTTTGTGTGTTGTTGCTATATTTGACAAAATAGCAGCTAGATATGGATAAAAACAATTGGTTTATCAGCAATATTTGAATAATTCAATCAAAAATACTTTGATTCATGAATTTCTGCCACAGTCTAAAATTTTTAAATTTGTGTTTATTGTGAAATTGGTCTTAAATTTGATTTCCCTTGGCATTAAAAAGTCTTAAAGTCTTAAATGTAACTTAAACTGTAGGAACCCTGTCTAAATCCATTTTTATTTTTAACTGTTAATCCTGCCATTTGCCACAAAATAAATCATAAAAACCTGCAAATAAACCTCTAAAACACAGGTTTGCTGCTCCAACTCCAGCAGGACAGATAAATAAAGTGAAGCTCTTATTTTTATGTATTTATAATTAAAAAAGCTTGAATGTGTAGCATGTTTATTGTAGTTTTTACCTCTCAAAATGAAGAAACATAACAGCTATTTTAAATGCAATAATAGAGATGGGAAAACTTAAATGTTTCATAATATATTTATTTATTACTTTAATGTATTCTAAGTGAATTTGTTATATTGAAATGTTAATTAGTTTTGAGGTTGGACATGTTTGAGGCAGATCTGGTCGTTCTGTTAACAGAGAAGCTCTGTTTTGCAGAGACCACAGATGAAGCTGAGATGTTAGTGTCTGAGCCTCACATGAGATCATCTCACTGCAGACACAAACACACCCACAAAGATCTGACCAATCACACAATACCTGTATGATAAAACATGCACGTTAGCTTCAGGCCTCCCTGCTGTTTCCTCCTGATGGATTATAATCCAGGCCACAGAGGCCTCCTAGCTGCTATGTGCTGATCAGGGCTCCAACCATGGCTGAAGCTCCTGATGTGAGGTAGTAACAGAGCTGAAACGGTCCACAGTAACCGTGTTTCCATCAAGGATTTTTGATGCACATTTAGAAGTGTCGCATTAAAAATGAGAAAAAAATCATATGGAAACAGAAAAATTTGAAAAAAAAAAATCCTCAGTTCGCTAAAAAGTTTTTACGCTCGCTTGAGGTGGTTTTTGGATGATTCACAAAGTAGTTAATGCGCAAAACAGGAGATGGAAACACGTTTGCAGAATAAATTC
>NW_013953179.1:111971-116148 GCF_001266775.1 Austrofundulus limnaeus
GTAGCCTCGTCTGACATAATCATGCATTGCGTAGCCTCGTCTGACATAATCGCGAGTTGCGTAGCCTCGTCTGACGTAATCACGCATTGCTTAGCCTCGTCTGACATAATCACAGGTTGGGTAGCCTCGTCTGACATAATCGCGAGTTGCGTAGCCTCGTCTGACGTAATCACAGGTTGGGTAGCCTCGTCTGACGTAATCACACGTTGCGTAGCCTCGTCTGACATAATCACGCGTTACGTAGCCTTGTCTGACGTAATCACACGTTGCATAGCCTCGTCTGACGTAATCACGCTTTGCGTAGCCTCGTCTGACGTAATCACACGTTGCGTAGCCTCGTCTGACGTAATCACGTGTTGCGTACCCTCGTCTGACGTAATCACGCGTTGCGTAGCCTTGTCTGACGTAACCACGCTTTGCGTATCCTTGTCTGACGTAATCACGCGTTGTGTAGCCTCGTTTATTCGCATCAAACAGTCGAGAGGGAAACTAGATGGAAACAGTCTAGATTCGAATATTTATTTATTTAATTTTTTGTGAACTTTGAAAAGTTTGATAAAAATTCACTGTACTCCTGGATGGAAACACGGTTACTGTGGCTCAGTGAGATTTGGTCAGTGTGACTGTACAGAGGGAGGAGTGTCTGTATCCAGAATCATATCTCATTTATTCACTGCTGCTCTTAAAGCAGATTAAAATAAGAGATTTCAGATATGAACGATCCTCCCACACTTCAGAACAAACTTTAATAAGCAGACTTGTTGTGCAGGGTTGCAGCTGTGATATTTWAAAGTAAAACTAGAACAAACACACAGAAATCTTGGTGATGATGTGTTCAGATGGACRCGGTGGATTATTGAGTACTGGCAGCAGCCCTGAATCGATCAGCTGATGGTTGTTGATGTTTCTGCACAGAGACTGGTGAGGCAGCTGCAGTCGCTCCTTCTACTGCTTTATTCTTTCTTTTTGGTGTGGGAGCTTTGTTTCAGACCGTGTGTGTGTGTGTGTGTGTGTGTGTGTGTGTGTGTGTGTGTGTGTGTGTGTGTGTGTGTGTGTGTGTGCTTGTTCATTAGTTGTGAGCGTTAGTGTGTGTTTGTGCTGTTGAAATAGCTGCTGTGTCTCAGACATGAGCTTGTTTCTGCAGCAGAATCTGAATGAACTTGTCACTTCCTGTCAGTGACWTTAGGATTTATAAAGTAGTTTTAACCAAAGTTGTTTCTGAAGTGCAGTGAGGACGAAGGATAATTTAAACTATTTTTAAAAACCGCAGGTTTTAATCAAATTAAATAAACATCTTTATCTCTGGTTTTATAACATCTGTAGAATAAAATACATAAAAAAGCTAATTTCAGACCTACATGGTTTTTAAACAGTGTTAAAATGCTGTTTGGAATAAACAGTGCAGTCTGTATTTCCACCACTAGTAGAAAAGTAAAGAAGTGACTRAAAAACAAATACTGAAGTTAACCAACACCAGCTGTGTTTCCATTCACCATGAAAATGCACAAATTAGAATTTCGAAAATAAATTTGCTCAATGGAAACACGTGAATTTCGAAAAAAATTACGTTTTTCGACAAAAATGTTTTTGTACTAGGATGAGGTGGTTTTTCAGCCGTATCTAAATTGTTGTTTTTCACAAAACTGCAATGGAAACAGTTTTTTCACATCACAGGAGTCACGTGATCAACAACCGTCTGTTTCTACTGGTGAAAAAGACGATGATGAAGAAGATAACAGGAAGTAGAAGTAGTAGTAATATCACAGAAGTAGTATAAAATAGTAAACTCAGCGACTACAATTTCCCAAAAACACAGCATACGTAGGCGCTCCCAAGTAGGGACTTGTCTCTGGAAAGCCTCGATAAAAGACGCCGACGTCTCCTCTGATGATGAGCGCTAGTGTCGTGGTAGCAACATGCTATGTGTTTACATCCATCGCTGCCATGTTTGTAATGACTTATCATGAGAACAAACGTATTCACGTGACTTTAATAACATTTATTACTTAATGGAAACACTGCTAGAGACAAGGAAACAGTGATGGAAAGAGTCATCCTGTTGTTAGTGCTTCATGTTGACACAATATATGTTGTGGACTCTCCAGGAGATGGTTAATAAAAACCTGGAGGTTTAAAACTAAGAATTAAACTTTAAACTGTGTAAAATTCAGTTATGTGATCTAAATCCACCTGCAGATTAAACTACGCTCCTCTGCATCAGAGTGAAACTGACAGTTTAGCAGAGCTGAAATCTAAAATCTCTGTTGATATTAACAGTTGTAAGCTTGAAGCTGCACAGTATCTCAGTAATTTAACAGTTTTAACATCAWACAGTCCTACAGCCACACACCTCTACATATTTAATGTTTAATTTAAAATAACTAGAATATATGACAGTTTTTATGCAGCAGTTGTTTGATTAGTTTTTTCCTGCGTGGTTCTTTATCACCACTCTTTATATTTTCCCTCAGCATGTTTATATTTCATATTTTCCACTCTAAAGTGCTCTAACCCAGTGGTGCAGCCTCACTAACCCCTCACCTTTCTGTTCTTCTCACCATGCTCACTCTAACCACGCTAACACCAGGAGGATGACGAGGGCAGCTGGGCCCAGGTTTGCACACAATCACCCCTGAACTCTTCAGTTTTTCATCCCAGTTTTCTGCAACTTTTAGCTTTTTGTTCATGTTTTTATGTGTGGTTGAAAGAACCTCGTTTTAGATACTTCCTTCWTCCTGTTTTTCCTTTAAATTCAACGTTTTTCCAGTAAAGTTTGTACTTTTCTTTGCTGTGAACTGTTGCTTTCTTTCTGSTTGAAAGCAGAGCACACATAAAGTTAATATAAAACAGCTTCATAAATACTATATTTGTCTCTTTAGATGTTAAAAACTAACGTCTTCACATCTATAGATCATCATTATTCTCAGTTTAAAGGTTTTATGAGTCCTGTCATATGTTAGTGTTTTATTTGAATAAGGAGTTAATAAATCAACAGAATCCTGAAGGAATAAACAGTTTTTTTATTTTTAACTCTGACAAAGCTCCGCCCTCTCCGCTCACAGACGCTGGCCTACGGAGACATGAACCACGAGTGGATCGGTAACGAGTGGCTGCCCAGTTTGGGTCTGCCACAGTATCGCTCCTACTTCATGGAGTCCCTGGTGGACGCCCGCATGCTGGACCACCTGACCAAGAAAGACCTGAGAGGACAGCTGAAGATGGTGGACAGCTTCCACAGGTAGGACGGAGGACATCCTGTCCTGAGCACAGGTTAGGATGACCTGCTCGTTGTCGTTTTATAAAATATGTGTATCGTTAAACTGAACATCTTTACTTGACTTGAATTCATCTTTAATGTGAGTGAGGATAAATACAGGAAATGACTCCAGAGAGTGGTTGTAACAGCCAGCAGAGCTCAGACAAACAGCAGGACTGTGTGTTTGTGAACAGGAACAGCTTTCAGTGTGGAGTGATGAGTCTGAGGAGGCTCAACTACGACAGGAAGGAGCTGGAGAGGAGGAGGGAGGAGTCACAGTTCGAGCTTAAAGGTAACTGAAAACACTAAGAGGATTTTCTTTTATGGTAAATAAGACGTGTCTGCTCTATGTTACATGTTTTAAAAAAGTAACCCTAACCAACATGACRAGTTAAAAAGAGCTTAAAGACAAAGGTTTTTTTACAGATATCTCTGAATGCTCTCTGGACCTTTAGCAGTAAGAGACACACAGGATTTAAAATAAATCCTCCTACATGTTTCATTTGGCTCTCTGCAGCCTCAACAAACACATGTAAATTAATACTGAGCCATAAAAACACAGGAACACACTCGTTTTAGCAGGCCTCCTGTGTAATTCTGTTTTAAGAACGTTTCTGACAGAAGACAGACTTTCAGACACACAATCAGTCTTTTTTAATCCTTTCAACAAATAAACATTGTGACGATATTCTTAGATGATATTCTGGTTGCTGAGGGAGAAACATTGTGTTTTCATACAGTCATCAGAATAAAGCTTGTTCTCTGGAAATACAATTTAAAATATGTCAAATCTGATAACAGTCACAATTCAATATTAACATCTGCTAACACAAAAACTCAGGTCAGGTTCTCAGGGGAGAACCTAGGGTTGTTGCTTGGTGCTCACTCATATTTTCCTCCACTCATTGAACACATTTATCT
>NW_013953179.1:116781-120010 GCF_001266775.1 Austrofundulus limnaeus
CTCATTCACATAGAGAACATGGCAAGTTGTTTTTATTTTTCAAATATATATAATTTTTTGATGGGGGTGAAATTAAACAAAGAATCATCTTTGCTTTAATATGGGACAAACAAATGTTGTGTTAATTAATGTGGTTTAATTAGAAAAACTCAGTGAATCTCACAGAAAGACTCAGCCTGCACACACAGTGACACACTCCTGTCACAACTGTCTGTCAGCAGGAGGACAGTTTAGTCACAGACTTGGACAGATCTGTTTTCTGAACATATATTTAATATAAAGTTATGTTTTACAGACCAAAGTCTCTGGTAGTTCAGGAGTAAAGTGCAGGAGGAGATGTCAGGACTGATCTCTGCAGCTGCTGCTGAAAACTGCTCYGACTGAAAGCCCCGCCCTGCTCTGCTCTGATTGGATAAAATGGCTCTGGACTTCATCTGATTTGTTGAAGGCAGTGTCAGTTTAATCCTTATATCAGGGTCCCAGTGCCCAGAGGCTTGGTGAGCACCGAACAACAATCCAGTCACACCAGTGTGGCTGGATTTTATTTATTTTTAAAGAAATCAGGTCACATTTCTGACCAAACTGGTCTCACTCTAGAGCCCTGTCAGCTGTTGTTTTGACAGTCAGGTACAATCTCAGGTACACAAGTGAGCTTTATGAAGTTCCACCTGGTGCACTTTTTCTTTTTTGATCGTGCATGTGCACCACTTATGTGCAACCCTGTTTATAAATGTAGAAAGCAGCCACAGAGGACTTGGACTGATTTTATTTAGTGGAAAACCCTTCAACTCAAGCCCCCCTATAAGGTCTGGACCACAGTCCAGGAACCATGTTTGTGCAATATAAAGTGTGTTATAAATAACATTTATTGTTATTCTTTATCTTTCTTTAGTATTATAAGCTTTATTTAACCAGGAAGTCCCATTGAGGTTAAAAACCTCTTTTTCAAGAGGCAGCAGCAGCAAATGCAGCACTTAGTGTCACATCTTAGTAAGATGGATTTAAAGACATCAAATAGAAAAACATTAAAAGATTTAAATTAAAACCAATTAAAAACTAGAAACACTCAGAGAGTGCAAACCTCCACCAAGTCCAATTCCCCATCCTGTAAGAGTTAATGCACTAAAAGCAGAGATGGAAACACATTTTCTGAATAAGTTCTGATGTAGTGAACATTGTGAACATTAGCAGTGAACATAGTGAACATTAGCAGTGAACATAGTGAACATTAGTAGTGAACATAGTGAACATTAGCAGTGAACATAGTGAACATTAGCAGTGAACATAGTGAACATTAGTAGTGAACATAGTGAACATTAGTAGTGAACATAGTGAACATTAGCAGTGAACATAGTGAACATTAGTAGTGAACATAGTGAACATTAGTAGTGAACATTAGTAGTGAACACTGTGAACATTAGCAGTGAACATAGTGAACATTAGTAGTGAACATTTAAGCAGCAGTATGATGGGATGTCTTCTGCTGGAGTCCAATGTGAAAAAAGGGAAAAAGTCAGACTGGTCACCTGATGTTATTGTTGAAATCTTTCACATCGGTGCTACGTGATACAAAAAAAGCAGAGTTTTAATTGTGTGTCTAATCACACAGACACACACAGGCGTCTTCCTATGTTTGTGAGGACCACACACAGCGGTCACAACCATGCTCTGCACTTTGTTTTTCCCCAAAGTTTGGTGAGAGGTGGATAGAGGGGCGCACAAAGAGCTCTGGACTTGATCCGGCCTCATTTAAATAATAATAAAAACAAACAAACAAACAAACAACCTCTGAGTCTGAAGTGCACGGCGTCACTCCTCTTCCTCAATCTTCATCGATCTGTGTGCAAGCCTACCGACAATGTGGTGTGTTTGAGGAAATGGGAAAAATAGGTTTCACGCTGCAGTCACACACTTCCTGGTCACAAAACGTTCTCTAAATGTGTAAAAATGTGCACATTATGGCAAGAATTATTCATCATTACATCTGGTTTTAACATTACTTTTATAAAGTTTGAAGTCCAAACACTGAAAGCTGTCACAGTTTTTTACAGAAGCCCTGTGAAAGCATCACAGCTTTGCCGATCTGAGAGGATTAAAAGAAAAAAATTCCTGTATCCGCATCGTGATCCAGAACATCACCAAACTTTAATGGTGTGTTACTTGTGCCAGTATCCACATGTGRTGTAAATGTCATGACAATCTTTCCACAAGTTTCTGAGTAATGTTGTCCACAGACAGAACAACATACGCGACTGAAAACATTACCTCGCCGTTGGTGGAGGTAATAGGTACAAGTAATGGAGTCAGTATGAAGAGTTTTAGTTTAGGTTTAAAAGCTGTCAGTGAAATGAGCTCAGACAGTTTCCAGTCTTTCTGCAGTGTTTTCATGCTGACGGTGCAGAGCACTGAGCTGTCAGTCCTCACAGTTTGTAGTGAAGCTCAAAGAGGCGTGATGAATCTGAACAACCCATGTGACCTGTTGTCATCACAAAGCAGTTTGTTGTTTGTGTTGCAGACGTGCTGGTGTGGACTAACGAGCGTGTCATCACCTGGGTCCAGGCCATCGGCCTCAAAGAGTACAGCAGCAACCTTTATGAGAGCGGCGTGCACGGAGCGCTGCTCGCCTTGGATGAAAGCTTCGACCCCAACACGCTGGCTCTGCTGCTGCAGATCCCAACACAAAACACTCAGGTACCGGTCCGGTCTGATCTGGTCCCGGTCCAGAGGTGGGTCAGGACACCTGGGTCCAAAGAACTGTTCTGTCCATGTGCTCAGTGTTCAAACTGTCAAACCACAGCCTGGACTCCTCCACACTGAGGCAGACAGCTGAAAAATAAAATATAACTCATTTAGATTAAAAAAACCTCCAAGTAAAGCAAATAACTAACAGGAAGTGCTCWGATTGTGAACTTCCTGTTTGAATGAGACTGTTTCAAGATGAAGACAGAACCTAAATTCCTGTGCAGAGGTCCTCCCAAAGACATGAGTCTGAAAGGAAACAACAAATAAACAACAGATCTGAGTCCAGACTGTGGTCCAGCTTCAGAACCTCTGAAGTCCAGGCTATGGTCCAGCTTCAGAACCTCTGAAGTCCTGAAGCTGTGGTCCAGCTTCAGAACCTCTGAAGTCCTGAAGCTGTGGTCCAGCTTCAGAACCTCTGAAGTCCTGAAGCTGTGGTCCAGCTTCAGAACCTCTGAAGTCCTGAAGCTGTACCACAGCTTCAGAACCT
>NW_013953179.1:123736-125469 GCF_001266775.1 Austrofundulus limnaeus
TTTTTGGCTGATATAAGGTTTAAAACTTGGTTAGTTGGACAGTTTTTGCAGTGAGCTCACTGAGCTGCAGCCGTTAGCGACACGCTAGCTGAGCTAACCCTGTGAGTGTCAGAACGTTCAGAGTCCTCAGGTGCTCCCACCTGTCCTCAATCCTCCCGTTTAATTCCAGGTTTCCAGCCCTGACCCCAAACATCTTCAGCTGAACATTTATAAAAACAAATAAAGTGCGTCACGACAGCACAGAGACATTAATGTCATTATGTTACATTTAATCTGTATTTGTGAAAATAAGCAGAAAACTTGTTTTTTCTTTCATTTCAGGAGCTTAAAGCAACAGTTTGATCAGTTGAACAGTTGCAGCTCAGCGAGCTGAAGTGATCCACCCTCCTTAAAATCACTTTATACTCAGATTATGTATGAAGCCTTATCGTTTCTCTTCTCTTTGTCTCTTTATATTTATTATCAGTCATCTGTTGTCAGTTCAGAGCTGACACTCCTCTGTTTGTCACCAACACCGGTTCTTTGTGACCGATGAGCAGAACTGAAGTTTTCTCTGTAGTTCATGTAGAAATGTTTCCTTAGGATTTTTATTTTTTTTTGTGATTTAGTCATTTATGCACAAAGCAAATCATGTTGCTGTTTTTATTCCTGCTCTTCCTGTCAGATCTGATTGTGTAACGATGTACAGTCTGAGTACTTATGAACTATTTTTATCACAGTATTATTTATTGCTTACTTTCAATAAAACTGAAACTTATTTTCCACTGCAGCTCCGAGGCTGAACGTTTCTTTACTGTGACAGAGGAAAGGACTTGGAGCTGATGTTTATAAAGTATTACAGAAAAGACTTGTTTTTTTATTGAACAAGTTAATTATTTATTTAATAATAATAATAATAATGACTGAGTGCAGACATGTTTTATAACTGTGTCAAAGGAAAGAGTTCAAATTAATTCACAACCAGAGGATGAACTCTTGTTTGTCTCCATGTTTGAAACAATCTGTACGACCAGTTTATCTTCTGTTCTAAAACATGCACCCAAGTCTTTTTACAATAGAATAGAATAGAATAGAAATAGTCTTTATTGTCCTGCAGAGGGTAAATTCATGTGTCACAGCAGCATCTGTCACACACTACTTTACAAACTAGAGAGTACACAGAAACAAAATGAACACTGACTAGCCATGATACAACTACCAATAATAAAAATATAATATAAAAAATGTGCAAGAGTAAAAGAAAAAAGATGTTTAGTTTTAGAGACAGTAGACTATCAGGATCTGACAGTAGGAATTAGAAATATCCTGTTTTCAGTGTAAAATCAGACATGAAACAGATGTGTAATTACAGCAGAATTACTTTAAAAGTTTAAAATGATAACAGATCAGCTGGTTGCTCAGATTAGTGATGAGTAGTGACAGTAAGTACAAATGATTGTGCAGCAGCAGGTGTAAATAATTATTGTGGTTTTTGTAAACATTGTGATTTTTGAGCGTGGTGCTGTTATAGAGTCTGACAGCTGCTGGGAGGAAGGATCTGTGATGACGCTCCTTTGTGCACCTCAGATTTTTGTGTCTCTGGTCAGTTCTGCCTCATAAACCTGAGGCTGTGTGCAACTTGTAATTTTTAATGCAAGTTTGCTCATTGTAGCAACGCCTGAACCAGGGAGGAGAAATCTCCTGATGCATCTCAGTAATCCAGGTAAAAAATCAAAGGAAAAAAAATTGTATAG
>NW_013953179.1:126612-129271 GCF_001266775.1 Austrofundulus limnaeus
AAACTGGGGATCCCATGGCACACCCATGTTTCTGCCTATAATATTGCCCCCCGTATGTGAAGTAGGTTGATTCCTCCCTATCAAGAATGAGAACATCCTCATCTCTGAAAGAGTGACCGCTGGCGGAAGGGAGGAGAAAACCTTTTTTGTTTTAATCTGAAGTGTATTTTATAGATGATGCACATTAGGATTTTCTTTTTAACAGATAACAGTTGTCTTCTAACAATTGTGTAATTATTTTGAATATATGATGATTAAATAACTAATATAAACAAAAAATATCACCTAATGCAAACAACCACAGTTTTTTCATTTTTTTAAATTTATTTCTGACAGGATTGAAATAGAGTAGAAACAGCCTTCATTGTCGTGTGGAGGGGAAATTAAAGTGTAACAGCAGATCAYTACTAACACAAAATGTAAAACATGTTAGTCTGTTATGTAGGTGATCCAACTTTTATAATCAAWTCCATCAGAATTACTTTTAAAGAACCTGGTAAAAAATGTACCTGAATAATTCAGTTGTACTAGTTTTTACACAATTTATTATAAACTGATATTTTCATTGTTTACATGAATATGGTCTTTTCATTTGTCCTGATGTGTAAAAATAATAGTAAATAATAAAATTAACAGTATATTTTTTAACCTCCACTGGCTATAAAGGTTTCTGAAAAGGCCTTGAAAAGGCTCACGGACCAGCAGTTGATAATCCCAGYTGTAGCTTGTTTTGCAGCTCTGGACACATGTTAACAGTGAGAAAAGGAGCAGAAATGATTGTTTGGATCATAAAAGCTGCAGACCCTGGATCTAACACATAAAGTTAATTTAATCACAATAAATAAAAATATATCTGAATGTATCCCTGTCCTGTTCCACTGACTGGATAATTCTCACAAACCTCTTAATAAACTTTGTAAACTGCTTCAAGCTGCCGAACCAGCTCAGAAATGATAAATAAAGTTAAAACGGCCCGGCTGAAGCTCCGTGCTCCACGCTGCAGAGACACGCCCCCTCGTGACGTCACGGGCGGATCGGGATTTGGGAGAGCCGGAAGCCGCGGAGAGTCGAAGCATTCCCGGACCGTTCGCGTGTCAGAGCGGGGCTGCGACCGAACCGAGACCACCGCTGTGGATCCTGCCGCTCAGCCGGACCGAGGTACCGTTGTGTGGCGGACGGTGAGTGACCCACATCATCACACGAAACGCGCGAGCCCCGTTCATTCCCGAACCTAGCTTTAGCTCGCTAAGCTAACTGGAAGAGAAAACGCCACTGACCCAGGAAATACCAGAACCAGACTGGTCCAGAACCACTGTTTCCATCTGAACCTGGTCCCTGAGGCATCAGGCCTGAATGAGGGGTTTATATGACGTCATGTTGGACCTGGTTCAGTTCTGAAACCTCAAACTGAGCTTAAATTCAGGGTTTATTTGCTGCAGGTCCAGTTTCTCTTCCTGAGCTGGTTCTGAAACAAACCAGCAGCTTCAGGGACATTAAAGGGTTAAATGTTTGCTGTGGGYCCAGTGTTACCAGTAAACTTCCTGTCCCACCTGGACTGACGGGGTGGGGTTCTGCTGCTTCCTGGTCTGAAGACGGGTCAGCAGARCCGAGCCGAACCGAACTGAAGGAAACTGAACACATGTTGCTGCTTCCACAAACCGCTGAGTCAGCACTTCAGACTGGAGACAATAAATAAAGAAAGAAAGAAAGAAAGAGGTCCAGAATAATTATATGTCAGAGACACACACACACACACACACACACACACACACACAGAAACTAGAAACACTTTTCTTCATGTCTGAACACACACAGACACACACACACAGACACACACACACACACACACAGAAACTAGAAACACTTTTCTTCATGTCTGAACACACACAGACACACACACACAGACACACACACACAGACACAGACACACACACACAGACACACACACAGAGTAAAAACGAGCCTCAGCTGATCTTCATCCTGATAAACAAACATCAGCTGATGCAGAAAACTGATTTATGTGAAACAATATAAAGATTTAATTTAAACTTTGTGTTTAAGGAGCATCACGTCATTAAATACAGAGGTTAGTTTAATGAGTTAAACATAATAAAACCTAACACCTGGTGTTTACCTCCATCACCTGTCCTGTCAGAGKTTTTTATTCAAATCAAAATATGAGTAAATATTAATATTATCACACTCTGCTACGACAGGATTAAATAATCTGTAAAAATCCCTGTTTTAATCCAGTTTCATATTCAGTGTTGRCTGATCAGGTACTTCATTAAAATTTATTTTTCTAAATCCTGACTAATTTCTGGACAAACTAGTTGGAAATTAATCTGAGWTTTAATTTAATTTAATCTTTGTTTGTCACTCTAACATAAAGCTCAGGACAACAGGTGTGTTTACAGTCTCATATTATTATTCATAAATATTAAAAGACTTGTTAGAGTTTATAATAAACCACAGTTTGTCTCATTAAATAATTATCTTTATTTAAAGCCAACAGAGTAAAGTCTGGTGTTTATTATCATTACTAATGTGTTTTCTGCTTATTTAGGGGTGATAAATAGTCTCAAACTTTATCACAATAAATTATATTGTTTGTTTTGTAAGTATTTCTTTAAAACATGTCCAACATTTAAAACAAACC
>NW_013953179.1:132300-135833 GCF_001266775.1 Austrofundulus limnaeus
GTGTGTGTGTTTCAGTGTGTAACCTCTGTGTGTGTTTCAGTGTGTAACCTCTCTGTGTGTGTTTCAGTGTGTAACCTCTGTGTGTGTTTCAGTGTGTAACCTGTGACGATGTGGAAGGCAGCAGCAGGACAGAACCTGAAGGTGTCTGTAGATGAGGGCGGGGACGACTGGGAGACAGACCCTGACTTTGAGGTACAGATTTCCACCCTGGAACATGAATGTTTTCAGACTCACAGTTGTTGTCAAACATTGTTGTGTGTTTTCAGACACAGTTGTTGTCAAACATTGTTGTGTGTTTTCAGAACGATGTGTCAGAGAAGGAGCAGAGGTGGGGGGCCAAGACTGTGGCTGGTTCAGGACACCAGGAGCACATCAAGTGAGGCTTGTTAACTGTAGGACAGCTGATTGTTGTGGACACCTGTCCTAGCTCTATCCTAGCACTGTCCTAGCCATGTCCTAACTGTCCTAACTGTCCTAGCGCAGTCCTAACTCTGTCCTAACTCTGTCCTAGCTCTGTCCTAGCTCTGTCCTAGCGCTGTCCTAGCGCTGTCCTAATGCTGCCCTAACGCTGCCCTAGCACTGTCCTAGCACTGTCCTAGCACTGTCCTAGCACTGTCCTAGCACTGCCCTAGCGCTGCCCTAGCGCTGCC
Organism: Austrofundulus limnaeus; assembly: GCF_001266775.1. NCBI lineage: Eukaryota > Metazoa > Chordata > Actinopteri > Cyprinodontiformes > Rivulidae > Austrofundulus > Austrofundulus limnaeus. The sequence goes on from NW_013953179.1 coordinate 132,951, forward strand.
CTAGCGCTGTCCTAACTCTGTCCTAACTCTGTCCTAACTCTGTCCTAACTCTGTCCTAACTCTGTCCTAGCGCTGTCCTAGCTCTGTCCTAGCACTGCCCTAACTCTGCCCTAACTCTGTCCTAGCGCTGCCCTAACGCTGCCCTAGCGCTGTCCTAACGCTGCCCTAGCGCTGTCCTAGCGCTGTCCTAGCACTGTCCTAGCACTGTCCTAATGCTGCCCTAACGCTGCCCTAACGCTGCCCTAGCACTGTCCTAATGCTGCCCTAGCACTGTCCTAGCACTGCCCTAGCACTGCCCTAACGCTGCCCTAGCGCTGCCCTAGCGCTGTCCTAGCACTGTCCTAGCACTGTCCTAGCACTGCCCTAACTCTGCCCTAACTCTGTCCTAGCGCTGCCCTAACGCTGCCCTAGCACTGTCCTAGCGCTGCCCTAGCACTGTCCTAGCGCTGCCCTAGCACTGTCCTAGCGCTGTCCTAGCGCTGTACTAATGCTGTCCTAGCTCTGTCCTAACTCTATCCTAGCACTGTCCTAACTCTGTCCTAACTCTATCCTAGCACTGTCCTAACTCTGTCCTAACTCTATCCTAGCACTGTCCTAACTCTGTCCTAATGCTGTCCTAGCGCTGTCCTAGCCATGTCCTAACTCTGTCCTAACTCTGTCCTAGCGCTGTCCTAACTCTGCCCTAACACTGCCCTAACGCTGCCATAACGCTGCCCTAACTCTGTCCTAACGCTGTCCTAATGCTGTCCTAACGCTGTCCTAATGCTGTCCTAACGCTGTCCTAACGCTGCCCTAACTCTGCCCTAACTCTGTCCTAACTCTGTCCTAACTCTGTCCTAACTCTGTCCTAACTCTGTCCTAACGCTGCCCTAACGCTGTCCTAACGCTGTCCTAACGCTGCCCTAACTCTGCCCTAACTCTGCCCTAACTCTGCCCTAACTCTGCCCTAACTCTGTCCTAACTCTGCCCTAACTCTGCCCTAACGCTGTCCTAGCGCTGCCCTAACTCTGTCCTAACTCTGTCCATCTGTCTGTGCTGCAGCATCCACCAGCTGAGGGACACTGTGTCCACAGAGCACACGTCCCTGAAGCAGCAGGAGCTGGACAACATGCCCAAAGCCTCTCATGGATATGGAGGGAAGTTTGGAGTGCAGCAGGACCGCATGGACAAGGTGGGACCACACACCCATAAATATTCAGTCAAATAAATGATCAAACATCAGGTAAAGTTCTTTTTTTAGTTTAACCGGTGCATTTTAAGCACATTTATTTATTGGTCCTTTTCTATATTTCTGTTGRTATTTCTAATGATGTCAGTTTCAGTCCTCCATACATCTGTCATTATAACATGTTTCTGCATGAGAAATAGACTCAGACATAAATAATAAAGTTGTTTTTAGAAACTATTTTAAGCACATATACTGGTACAGTATATGTTGATACAAAGTTTCTGTAATTTGCGTTTGTAAAATAAGTTGTGAACTGAGCTGAAGCAGAGTTTGTGTAAACAACACAACAGTTTATTGTGTAGTTAATTGATTTATTGTTGATCGGGACAGGTCTAATTATTCCTCAACAGGAAACTCTGATTTTATTTGTTCATTTCTGCCATGCTGATGGTTCAGAAGTGACAGAAACCTGTGTGTGTGTGTGTGTGTGTGTGTGTGTGTGTGTGTGTGTGTGTGTGTGGTCACTGCAGCAGCATGTGATGAGTGAGGACTGTTGACATTAAACTCAGCTGTGATAACTTCACCTGCTCTCTGCTCTCATCAGGTTTAACTCTTTTTAATGAAGCGTCTGTTTTCTGACGTTTGATGACCTCTACACTTGTCTGTGTGTCTCTGTGTGTGTCTGTGTGTCTGTGTGTGCCTTTGTGTGTCTCTGTGTGTCTCTGTGTGTCTCTGTGTGTGTCTGTGTGTCTCTGTGTGTCTCTGTGTGTGTCTGTGTCAGTCTGCTGTGGGCCATGACTACCAGAGCAAGCTGTCCAAGCACTGCTCACAGACGGACACCACCAAGGGCTTTGGAGGGAAGTTTGGTGTTCAGGCTGACCGTGTTGACAAGGTACCCCTGACCCTGAACCACCGTACGGTTTTTATTATCTGCTGGTTAACACGTGCAGACATACACAATAAATACACAACTCCTGGTGATAACTGCACTGACACCATCAGCTTTAAAATATGTCAGTGTCAACAGTTATATAACATTTATTGTTATTGAACATGTTTTTAATGTTTTAAATGTTTGAGTTTCAACAAATAAAGGCTGCAGTTAATCTTTTTAAATTAAAAATAATGTTTCAAAAAGTCCATCTTGTGTTGTGGAGCCAGTGTCTGATAAAAACACTTGAGCTTTATAAACACAGCAGCACTGACCTGCTCAGTCCTGTTTGATGGTTTGATTGTGTCACAACACCTCCTGCAGGTCTCCTCATGTGTAGACAACAACCTGAGTCTGCCTGTGGGGGCTGGAAACTATTACATGTGTTACAGCTGTGTCAGTGTCATGATGAAACTATTTATTTATTTATTTATTTTTTTATTTATTTATTTATTTATTTATTTATGTTTAATTCTGCTGTAAGAGTTTGTTCATGAAATAATTGAGTTGATTTAAAGTAAATCTTGCTCAGTTGTTGCTGCTGGGAGTTGATGTGACTCTGATTGTTTGTGTTTCAGTCAGCTGTTGGCTTCGAGTACGCTGGGAAGACAGAGAAACACGCCTCCCAGAAAGGTATGTTTACTGTGTTCAGACTGTAGTCAGACTGTGGTCAGACTGTGGTCAGACTGTGGTCAGACTGTAGTCAGACTGTGGTCAGACTGTGGTCAGACTGTGGTCAGACTGTGGTCAGACTGTGGTCAGACTGTGGTCAGACTGTGGTCAG
>NW_013953179.1:137416-138970 GCF_001266775.1 Austrofundulus limnaeus
GTGTTCAGGCTGTGTTCAGGCTGTGTTCAGGCTGTGTTCAGGCTGTGTTCAGGCTGTGTTCAGGCTGTGTTCAGGCTGTGTTCAGGCTGTGTTCAGGCTGTGTTCAGACTGTGTTCAGACTGTAGTCAGACTGTGGTCAGACTGTGGTCAGACTGTGGTCAGACTGTAGTCAGACTGTGGTCAGACTGTGGTCAGACTGTAGTCAGACTGTAGTCAGACTGTAGTCAGATTGTAGTCAGACTGTAGTCAGACTGTAGTCAGACTGTGGTCAGACTGTAGTCAGACTGTGGTCAGACTGTGGTCAGACTGTAGTCAGACTGTAGTCAGACTGTGGTCAGACTGGTCTAACAGCAGACAGCTGTAACTCTGGATCTTCAGGCTGTAGTTGTGTTCATGTGTTTGTAAAGAGCTGAAACAGTTTCCTGAGGACGGTAAATGTTCAGATGAATGTGAACTCATGTTTCAGCTGCAGCTGAACCGTTACACCAGGACAGCTCTAAATCACAACATAAACACTTGTTTACTGTCAGATCTTAACTACAAACAACATTTCTGCCTTTTTAAGGTTTGTTGTGAAATTTATCCTGAACAGGTTTGATTTATCAAACTTTAAATTTCACAGGAACACAGCTGTAAAGCTCAGAGCTCATGTTTCATAAAACAGGAAGTGAATTCCAGCTTCAAACTCACCCAGTATTTAGACTGGTTTCATTAAATATTATGGAAAAGTTTTTYTTTGACCTGTGGCTGCCTGATCTGTACCAGAAACAATGTTTGTAGCATGAAGCATTTCACTAAACTGATGACAGAATTAGTTTGATTCAGTCTTTCATCAGCTGCAGTGTTTCACAGAAAACACAACGTTTGTAACAGCTGTGGGTTTTTATTCCAGGAACAAAATAAAACAAAGATGAGTTATAATAGGACTGTCTAGAAAATAATTAGCAAGTTATTATAAATAAATATAAATGCATTGTAAATCATTATTTTATTGATCAAAATGTGTACAATATTAAAACTGTTTTCTGAATATAATGTAACACAGCTTTATAGTCAAGTATAGACTAAATATTTTCAGGTTTTTTTCTAAATCGAGCACATTCCAGAAGTGTTTCAGCTCCTGAGCTGACAGGACGGATCGTGCAGCTACATGACTCCCTGACACTTTGTTCCTTACTGCAGAAAGTTTTAATTCACTCAGAGAGCTGCAGCCTCTGGAATAAACTCACTTTTTACCACAGAGTTAGCTGAAGCTAGGCTAACATTAGCCTTTATGCTAGTTTTTACACTGGTGTTGAAGCACATGGTGTCATAACATCAGAAGTTCTGCCTGTTGGCTTCACGGCAGACGTTGGACCCAAACTGTCAGCTGAACCCAACCAAACATTTTTCATTCTTAATAAACCTTTTATTTCTAACAACATTAGTGACGTGTGTCAGACCTCAGAACGTCTCTCTGCGCACTTTGGTTGTTTAGTTTTCTGCAGCAGCGTCTCCACAAACCTGAACCTCCTGTCAGCTGAAGTTCAGCCTGAACAGCAGCTGACAGGAGGT
>NW_013953179.1:139321-140458 GCF_001266775.1 Austrofundulus limnaeus
CAACATGATAAAACAAACTGTTTCCTGGTTTCACAGCGTTGTGTTTGTTGTGAGTCTGAGTTAACTTGTCTCCTGTGATGTTTGGACTTCTGCAGATTATTCAAAGGGCTTCGGTGGGAAGTTTGGTGTGGAGACGGACAAGGTGGACAAGAGCGCCTTGGGGTTCGAGTACCAGGCCAAGACTGAGAGGCACGAGTCCCAGAAAGGTGAGTGGACTTAAAGTGATCCTGCTGTCTGCAGAGGACCAGGTCCTGGCTGGGRTACACCCTGCTCTACGTCCTGACCTGTCTGACTTCCTGTTTCACCTGAGCAGAGCAGCTCCACCTGCAGCCACCTTTAGAGTTTGTGTTGGAACTTCTCACATGTTTGGGAMCTGATGAACAGGAAGACAGGGTTTTAAAGATCTGCTGCAGAACTCTCAGCATTCTTCTAAAGTCCTGTTGGACCTGCTGAGCTGATGAAAGGTCCACAACTACATGTAAAACCTGTTGATCATCAGCATGAGAACAACTCACATTACATCACTCTTTAAATGTAGCATCTCACCAGGCTGTCTGACTTTAAAACATCACCCTGTTTGAGACCAAATGACCAGAGACTTGTTTGGACACAGTTTTTAGGACCATCATGGGTTATTTTTGTGTCCTCAACATATAAAGTATTGTAAACGCTGGTGTCAGTCATCCAGGACCAGACAAACCCTGAAGGTTTAAGAAGAGAGCAGCTGGACCTCTGTTCTRTCATTTCTCATCAGAGTCAAGGTGTTAATTTACAGCTGCAGTGAATTTTCTCTGAATAATATATTTTAATGTCTGTGTGATGATTAGTCCTTTTTATAAAAGTTTATTTATCAGTTAGTTGGTACAAGCATGGGTTTATTCTGACATTAACTAARGTTATCTGGTTTAGACCTGTTAATGAGAACAGCTGGTTAAATTTGTCCCTGCAGACTACGTGAAGGGCTTCGGGGGAAAGTTTGGAGTCCAGTCGGACCGACAGGATAAATCTGCACTGGGCTGGGACCACCAGGAGAAAGTGCAGCTGCACGAGTCTCAGAAAGGTCAGACACTGTGTGCTGATTGGTTAAGACTGAGTTAAGATCTGCAGACTGGATGTCTGCACGTTAAAGACATCTAC
>NW_013953179.1:141643-143957 GCF_001266775.1 Austrofundulus limnaeus
CCATATTGGAGCGTCAGTCAGAGCTTCATGATGGAGCTGTGGGACTGGTTTTCACTAAAAAACCTACATGATGGTATAACGTACCTTGGGTCCAGAGTATTGACCACGAACCTAAACCCCTCGCCGTCGACTGAACTATTTGGACGTAAATCCTTGGTGATACAGCAGGCGATGGAGGGGGAAGTCTTCACAGATCATGGAGAATTAGCTGGAAGTTTGTTGCCTTGCTCCAGAGTACGTTGGTTGGCTGCTTTTGGACGCTTTTGGACGTCTTTTATCTCAGGGTGATGTCGTGCCAAATGCGCACGGGCACTTGTTGTATATCCAAAGTATTTCAGTTTAATTTTGCACTGCCTGCAGATAACTGTGCTCATGTCCAGCTCTTTTTTCCCCGGGACATTGCAGAAACCAAAGTGTGTCCAAACACTGGCTTTTAGCGATGACAGAGAGGTTGAATCAAGCTCTCCTCCTGCTCCATGCTGACAGACTCCATTAAGCAAGGGAGATGGCTAACTAGCTTAGCGCTGCTAGTGGAGATGCCGCCTTCTACGGTAACCGCAAGGGTAACATAATCTACAGTACAGATTACCTTACCTTTCAGATTTGACAAACTTTAAACACATTTTAAAATCGATTTAAGTTTAGAATCGATTCAGAATCGTTATAACTATGAATCTCCTTCCTTTTAAGAATCGATTTTTTTCAACACCCCGAGTTAGAAACTGTCGAGCTGTAACTGAAGGTTTTTCATGACTCTGTCTGTGTTCTCTGTGGGGTTCTGTTGGTGTTTTGTAACGTGTGTGTGTTTGTCGCTCCATGAATGTGTGTGTTGTGTTGTGTTGCAGACTATAAGCGTGGGTTTGGAGGGCAGTATGGGGTACAGGTGGAGAGGCAGGACCAGTGTGCTCTGGGTTACGAGCACAAGGAGAGCCTGGCAAAGCACGAGTCCCAGAAAGGCACAGAAACTCCTGATCCTCAACTTCCTGTTCCCACAAAGCTTTTTCCCCTCTGCTGCTTCAGATCTGTCAGCCTGTCCCTGTTACACCTCAGCAGCACCAGCAGGTGGAGCTATTTAAACCCTGCAGGTCCCAAAAGACCGGCTTTAAACGAGTTAGAAGTGTGGATCAGACCGTCTCAGTGCTGCTGAGGTGTTTCATCTTTACTCTACATTTGATACTTTTTAATTTCTCATCACATGAAGGAATCTGTGCTTCAAACAGCCCTGGTTTTACACCTCCACCTGGTTATTTCTGCACAGATTTATTTTCCTGAGCTTCAGGAGACACAACACACAGTTTTTACTGCATGAGCCTTTATCCTAGCACGTTAAACACAAGCTCTTAGACACAGGAAGTGCTTAAAGTGCCTGTGACGTTAAATTTAAGTCATATATTTGAGTGCTTATGTGGAAAGGTAACATTCATGYTGAACTGCAAACAGAAATTCACGACACAGAAACAGGAAGTGATGTCAAATGGGAATGCCTGAATGAGTTGTTACAACAGCTAACAGACTGCAAAGAATCAGATGTTTCTGTAGATTATTTTGAGTCGTTATCAGATAGAGACAGATTTATAAAGACCAGGAAGTTACCTTTTTTTAAAGAGTTCCCCTTTGACATCACTTCCTGTTTCACTTGGACTTCATCAAATTTGGCAAAAAAAAATGCACATTTTGTGACAGACTAGGTAAAAATTAGGGGTGCACGACAGTAATCGACCTGATATCAGGGAATTATGACGTCATACTGATCCGTCTGATATCACAACAAATAGAACCAATAATATATGTTCATGTTTGCCTGCGTGGAGATGAGAACGTGTGTTTATTTTTATCCTTTTTGATCAAGTCGCTTCCCGTCCGGCACGACCCGAGCAACGTTCAAGTTGCATCGGAATAAACACCTTTATAACTAGAAAAATAATTAGAATACTCCGTGCTGAAAAACAACCAGTCATTTTAATAACTATTATTATTTTACCAATTAACCCTGTATGTTACACACATACTGTATAATATAAACATCGGAACAACTACTCCCAAAGTGAGAACATGTAAAGTCCCTTACCTCCTGAATGCATCACAAAGTCCATCTGCTAAAATGCTAACAACAACAACAAGCTAGCCTTCAAGAACTCATCGGGACTTAAATCATTTCTGAGACTTTTGATAAATTCAAAATAATTACCAGAGAGGACGCAGATCTCAAGTGATTTAATGATGGAAATGATGGAACGTGACAAGCAGCCGTTCACCCTCGCTAAAGACTGAAGCGTTTATAACCTTGTTAGTAGGTTTGCTACGATTAATCGAC
>NW_013953179.1:144957-146798 GCF_001266775.1 Austrofundulus limnaeus
GTTTTAAATCATAGATTAATAATAATAAAAACAAATGTAATTTGAATCTAACTTGTGTTAAGAACCGATACCATTTTCCTTCTAATGGCTGATAACCAATAATAACTGATAACATGCCAGAAACAAAAGAGAAAAAGTCATTCTTCAAGTTCAAAACAGATAATTCACTAACACAAGTTATCGTGCATCCCTAGTAAAAATCATATGAATGGTGCCAAGTTTTTAAAATATTAGGATATTTCCTTGAATTTTTTGTAATTGAAGAAAAAGCATGTCACAGGCACTTTAAAGCTTCAAGTTGTCTCCTCCTGGTTGTTTCCTGTGCTGCTGTGTGTTGGTGCATGATGCTGTGTGTTGGTGCATGATGCTGTGTGTTGGTTCATGATGCTGTGTGTTGGTGCATGATGTCATGGTGAAGCAGAAACACACAGCTGCTGTTTGATGCAGACATGAAACTTATTTTTGTTCAGGTTTGCATGTCCTCCACCTGCTGGATGAGACGTTCTCTCCTCAGACCTGGAGAATGTTCTGGACTCGTGCTCCAACACACAATGACTCTGTCTCCTGTTTGTCTCCAGATTATGCTAAAGGCTTTGGAGGGAAGTTTGGTGTCCAGAACGACCGGATGGACAAGGTGAGGTGGACCTTGTGTTTTTAATGGTGTGGACGTGGGACAGTCTGGTGTCTTCATGTGTTTGGATGTTTGYCAGAGTGCTGGAACCTTTGAGGATGTGGAGAAACCCGTCTCGTCGTACCAGAAAACCAAACCTGTGGAGGCTGGTGAGCAGGCTCCTCCCTCCTCTTCATCAGCAGATCTTAAGTTAACCTGAGCAGCGCCTCACCTCTGCTGCTCGTCTCTGTCCAGCTGGCAGCAGCACAGGGAACATCAAGGCTCGCTTCGAGAACATCGCCAAGCAGAAGGAGGAGGAGGACAGGAAGCGGGCCGAGGAGGAGAGAGCTCGCCGACAGGCCAAGGAGAGGCAGGAGCAGGAGGAGGCTGCACGCAGCAAAACAGAGACGGTCAGAGAGCCGTCCCCTGTCCCRGCTGCCAGTCCCAGTCCTCCCCGCAGCCCCACCCCCCCAGTTCAGCCTGCTGAGGAGTACGAGGTGAGTTCTGAGGTCTGAGACCACCAGAGTCCAGTCTAAAACCTCCTGAGRCCAGGTGTGAGTCTGATCCAAGGTCTGCCTCCAGTATCTGCCTCCAGACAAAGCTTCAGCTGCTGAGAGCGAGGAGCCGCTGTACGAGCCCACCGACCTGTACCAGAACCCAGATGAGCCCGCTTCAGGTGAGCTGGACCTGCATCAGACCAGCTGCTGTAGTTCCTACAGAAACCTCCGACTTCATAAAGTAGTGTCAGTATTCCTGTCAAAGTCGGACCTTTCCTTGTTCTGGTCCTGGTCAGGGTCTGTTCTGACCTGTTGGATCAGGTTCTGGTTCTGGTTCTAATGTGTGTCAGGTCTGACCTTCAGCTGTTTGTTACAGACCAGCAGCAGTACGAGTACGGTGAGGACCTCGGGGTGACGGCTGTGGCTCTGTATGATTACCAAGCAGGTAAGACCACCTGTTCAGACTGGGACCACTCAAAGTTCAGAAAGTCCAGCTGTGTTAAATGGTTCTGTTGTTCTGGGAGAGTCCAGACTGGGTAGTACTTAATGCTCCCAGTCCTCCATGTTCCCAGTCCTCCATGTTCCCAGTCCTCCATGTTCCCAGTCCTCCGTGTTCCCAGTCCTCCGTGTTCCCAGTCCTCCGTGTTCCCAGTCCTCCGTGTTCCCAGTCCTCCGTGTTCCCAGTCTGTCGTGTTCCCAGTCTGTCGTGTTCCCAGTCTGTCGTGTTCCCAGTC
>NW_013953179.1:147798-149442 GCF_001266775.1 Austrofundulus limnaeus
GAAGAGGTTCTTGTTTTAAAAAGAATTGAGATTTAAAAGGTTTTTGTGAATATTGGTGCAGAGTATCGATGCTTCAAAGCTGTAAACATTTGATTGATTAAATCTTGGCGACATTTAAGAACTGAAGTGTTTCTGATGTTTAACAAATAAACTGTTCTCTAACGAGTCTGTGTTCACTGATTAATAATAAAACACATATTTACAGTTTACACACAAATAATCCTGCAGGAGACAGCACTAGTGCAATATTATATTTATTTCTTACAGTGAATTTTGGTTGCCATACAAGAAGTAGTTTTGAGGAATTTGGAGGGAAAAAGGGAGGAAGAGTGCTTTTACAGAAAAACATCCTCTTTTTGTTTCAGTAATTAGTCGACTCTAAAATGATTTATTAGCACAAAATTACAGCAACATAGAAAACATGAACACAAGTTCTTCCACAAATTACCAAAAACATCTTAGCCTCTATGAAGACTTAAAGAATAAAACCTATTCATGAGAAAAGAAAGAGAAACTAAAGGAAAGATTTACCCAAATGTTGGACGATGAGAAAGTGAAGGAGAGTGGAAGTGGGTCAGTGGGCCTGGTGAAAACATTCCTACATCTACTCAGCTCTACGTTTCCACAGAAAACTGCAGGGAGGTCTAATCTGCTGCGTTCACACACGTAAGGGTTCCTATAGCTTGGCCCGAAGACTGAAAAATATACATTTTGCTCAGTTTATTCACAAACTTTAGTTCTGAGGATCTGACAGGAGAGGTCGACTCAGGCAGGCGCTGTTGGTGTGCTCGCTTCATAGAGATTAAAGGGACAGTCTGGTTAATTTACAGGGATGTTTCATCAAATATTAATCAACAGAAGCTCATCAGTCAGTCTGAAGAAAACAGGAAAAGATTATTTCAGGCCAGGTTAACGGCTAACCAAACAAGCACCTTTTTGTTTTTCAGGTTTTTAAAACAACTTTCTCAAAAACAACACTTGTAATGTTACTTTTAGAAACAACAAATAGTTCATCGTTTCTACAAATGTTTTCGTCCACAAGGAAACAACCACTGCAGTACCTCCTCCAGACCTGTGAGAGGCACTGTAAGATCTTGACGTTGCAGTACCTCCTCCAGACCTGTGAGAGGCGCTGTAACATCTTGATGTTGCAGTACCTCCTCCAGACCTGTGAGAGGCGCTGTAACATCTTGATGTTGCAGTACCTCCTCCAGACCTGTGAGAGGCGCTGTAACATCTTGATGTTGCAGTACCTCCTCCGGGCCTGTGAGAGGCGCTGTAACATCTTAATGTTGCAGTATCTCCTCCGGACCTGTGAGAGGCGCTGTAACATCTTGATGTTGCAGTACCTCCTCCGGGCCTGTGAGAGGCGCTGTAACATCTTAATGTTGCAGTATCTCCTCCGGACCTGTGAGAGGCGCTGTAACATCTTGATGTTGCAGTACCTCCTCCGGACCCGTGAGAGGCGCTGTAACATCTTGATGTTGCAGTACCTCCTCCAGACCTGTGAGAGGCGCTATAACATCTTGACGTTGTAGTACCTCCTCCGGACCCGTGAGAGGTGCTGTAACATCTTGACGTTGCAGTACCTCCTCCGGACCCGTGAGAGGCGCTGTAACATCTTGATGTTGCAGTACCTCCTCC
>NW_013953179.1:151246-155518 GCF_001266775.1 Austrofundulus limnaeus
TAGTAGTACTGTGTATTAATGATAATACACAGTATAGTAGTACTGTGTATTAATGATAATACACAGTATAGTAGTACTGTGTATTAATGATAATACACAGTATAGTAGTACTGTGTTTGAACACAGAATCGTGGGTTCTGTAGAATCCTGCAGGTTTCAGTTTTGCTGATGACTGATTGATTTTGACAGATTTATGTTTAAAACTTTACTTGGTTTCTTTGTTGATTTGGTTGTTTCTAACATGTCTGTAGCTCTATAAAATATATATTTATGAAAAATGTATTTTTGCTGCAGARGTTTGAACAGAGACAAACTGAACAAATGGTTTCAGGTAAAAGTCTAAAGTTTTAATATTTTGTTTTTGAGGGTTGTTTTAAAAACCTGTAAAATGCTTTAAAATGAGCCTTGGTTAGCCGCTAGCTGTTAGCTGTTAGCCGTTAGCTGTTAGCCGTTAGCCTTTAGCTTAGCCTGGATGAAGACTTCTGCCCGTTCCTCCGTCACAAATAACCGGACTGTCCCTTTACAGCCGTGGCGCTCAGGTGTGGATCTACTTTAGGCAACACTTCATTAAAACACTGATGATATGCAACATGTAAAAATAAAACACAACCAAAGAATTTCATTCAGAATAAATATTGCTTCTTACATAACCCATAAATCTAATGTTAATAATAATAATAATACACATTTGTCTCTATGTATAGATTCTATTTTTGGCAATCCAAGAATCAGTGCTGAGCTGTTTGTATTCAGATAACCTCTATAAAACATCATAGAACTCTATACAAATCTTTAAAAATACTGTGCTTTTCAACCCCTCAGACGCGCCGCTGTGAGTTGTCCCTCYCCAGCCACCGTACGCCTGATGTTCACAGAACACAGGATGTGGACCTTTAGTTTGTCTCCTCAAGGAGCTGCAGTGAAGTGAGGTGTGACCTGAAGCGGGCTGGTTGTGTCGGTGCCACTCTCTGAGGGAGGTTCTGGTTCTGGTTCTGGTTCTGGTTCTGGGCAGAGGGAGGGACACTTTGGTCGTGGGGTCAGCGCTGAAACTAGAAATTTACCGTCAGAAGATTCTTTTAAACTCTCTAAACATTTCCATAGATTTATACAAAGACTTGAATAAACATTTGTCCTGTTAAACTCTTATTTACACGTCCTGCAAACAAAGTCCAGATTTAAAAACGCTGATCTGGTCTGGTCTGCTCTGGTCTGGTCTGCTCTGGTCTGGTCTGGTCTGGTCTGGATCAGAACCTCCTCCTCTAATCTCATCACTTCATCCTTTCCTTCCTGAATCGTGTCAACGAGCTCATAAAGAACACAACTCTGGACATTTTCCTCCTGTTTCTAAAAGAAATGCTGATGTTTGAAGAAGAAACATCCACACCTGGACACCAGGTGGCGACAGAGAGTGACCTGATCTTAGCCCCGCCCACATGGCACTCATCAGTGAACATGTGATTGTGACAGGAAGTGCAGGTTGGAAACAGGCTGGAAACATATCCYGAGTGTGTGTCAGGAAACCTAACTGGACCCTGGTTCTGGAACCAGCAGGACCAGAACCTTCAGGACTGAGCTTCAAACTGTTGGCAGGGTTCTGCTTCTCGGACTGGTCTCATCAGAACCCTTCGACCCGTCTCACTTTTCTGCAGCTGACAAATCATTCTGACCCAGAAACAGAACGGGCTTTTCTTTTTCATGAATCTGGGTTTAATTAATTAATTAATTAATTTAATTAATTAATTAATTAATTAAGTCTTTAGAAGTGATTCTGTAATAAATGAAGCTGAACTCTAACTCAGACGGTTTCTCTGAGCTTTTCTAATAATTTGCTGTTCTTCAGTGGAGCAGAGCTCAGGTGGACTACAGGAAACTGGACCACAGGAAACTGGACCACAGGAAACTGGACCACAGGAAACTGGACCGGGTTCATCCTAACTTCCTGTTGTGATAAACAAGGCCACGCCTCCTGCTTTACTGATGTGGACTAAAACACCAAACCTTCGTCTTCAAACTGATTCCAGAGTTTTACAAGAGATGTTCTGATCACATGTTCTGCTGTCCTGAGCCCGGTCCCCTCAGGTTCTGAAGCAGAGTCCGTTTCTAACTTGGTTCTGTTGACTGAAGCTTGTTAATCAGGATCGGACCTGATGATTGTTTCTGTGTTTATTCTTCCTGCAGAGGCTGAGCTGCTCATCCTGACTGCTTTTAGAGGAAAACTAACGTTTAATAAATAAACCTTCTGACTGAACCGGGTCTTTTATTGTGAAAATACAGGTCTTCCCTCACTACTTCCTGTCACGCTGCTGACCTGCTGCCGGTGTGATGAAGAGGAGCTGACGATGAAGAATGGCAGGAAGTGTTCAGACATCAACACACGAGTGATTCGGGGGGGTCATCATCATCATCATCATCATCATCATCATCATCATCACTGTGTGCATCTTCAGAATGTAAACAGAATGTGTAATCTCTAAACAGGTGGCACTGTGCATAAACATGGTGTGTGTGTGTGTGTGTGTGTGTGTGTGTGTGTGTGTGTGTGTGTGTGTGTGTGTGTGTGTGTGTGTGTGTGTGTGTGTGTGTGTGTGTGTGTGTGTGTGTGTGTCAGCTGAGGCTCTTATTTTGACACAAACAGGTGAAAAGCAACACAAAGTCGATCTCAAACAGTTTGTCTGGACGTCAGACGCAGTCAGAAATATAAGTGTGTTTGAACTCTAGTGAAGAAATATTCTCTGAACAAACTCTAGCAAAGATAGAAAAGGACCAGCTCAGCTGGATCTGGTTCTGGTTCTGGTTCTGGTTCTGGTTCTGCACCCACACCGGGTGGACAGAAAAAGTCTAGTAATCCAAAGCAGGGCTGGGTGAGTCCTAACCTGCAGACAGTTCTCTGAACGACCTGTCAATCAGCTGACCCAAGCCCCGCCCCCTCCTCACAGCTGAGGAAGAGGACGAGACAAGAGGCAGCTGCAGCGTGGACAGAACCTTCCTGTGACTCCAGTTTGAGTCTGATGAAGAGCCCCCCTGGGCCCCCCAGAGCCCGGGGTCTATCTGTCCTGCAGGAGCTTGAGGGCCCTCTCGATGTTCATGCGGTGGCCCACCCGGGTCACYCCCAGGTCGATCAGGTCCTCCTTCTGCAGCGAGGGCAGGTGTGCGCCCTCGATCTCGTTGTCCAGGAAGGCCTCCTTGTGCTCGCCCAGGTTCAGGCTGTCCAGCCAGTCGGCCACGTCCTGTTTGCTCCACAGCTCCACGGCCTTGGAGGCGAAGGGCTTCCCCGACGCCGCCACCGCCTGCATCAGCGTGAGRGGCGAGGGCGAGCGCGAGCTGCCGCTGCCGCCGCACGACGAGCTCAGGCTGTAGCCCCCGCTGCTGCCCATAGGAGGGGTGGGCAGGCCGAAGACCTCGGTCAGGGTCGGGGACACYGAGGGGGGCAGCGAGGAGCAGGGCGTCAGGGAGGAGGTGGAGTCTGGGGGGCTGCAGGGGTGCGTCTGAGACGGCAGGCTGCTGGGGGGCGTGGAGGCGGCGTTGTTACGCATTCCTGAGTCATCTGTGGGGGGCCTGGGGGCCAGAGGAGAGCAGGGTCACTGAGACGCTCAACAAGTAAACAAACAAACAAAGCACAAAAAAATAAACAAACAAAAAACAATTAAACAAACAAAAACAAACAAACAAACAAACAAAAAACAATTAAACAAACAAAAACAAACAAGCAAACAAAAACAAACAAACAAAAACAATTAAACAAACAAAAACAAACAAGCAAACAAACAAAAACAAACAATTAAACAAAACAAACAAACACAAAGAAACAAACCACAAACAATTAAACAAACAAAAACAAACAAACAAACAAGCAAACAAAAACAAACAAACAAAAACAATTAAACAAACAAAAACAAACAAGCAAACAAACAAAAACAAACAATTAAACAAAACAAACAAACACAAAGAAACAAACCACAAACAATTAAACAAACAAAAACAAACAAACAAAACAAACAAACACAAACAAACAAACAAAAACAAACAAACAAACAAAACAAACAAACAAACAAACAAACACAAAGAAACAAACCACAAACAATTAAACAAACAAAAACAAACAAACAAAACAAACAAACACAAACAAACAAACCACAAACAAACAAACAAACAAACAAACAAACACAAAGAAACAAACCACAAACAATTAAACAAACAAAAACAAACAAACAAAACAAACAAACACAAACAAACAAACCACAAACAAACAAACCACAAACAAACAAACAAACA
>NW_013953179.1:156518-163214 GCF_001266775.1 Austrofundulus limnaeus
TCTGCAAACAGCCTGAAGACCCCCACAGAACATCAGCAAACAGCCTGAAGACCCCATAGAACATCTTCAAACTGCCTGAAGACCCCATCTGCAAACAGCCTGAAGACCCCCACAGAACATCAGCAAACAGCCTGAAGACCCCCACAGAACATCTGCAAACAGCCTGAAGACCCCCACAGAACATCTGCAAACAGCCTGAAGACCCCCACAGAACATCTGCAAACAGCCTGAAGACCCCATCTGCAAACAGCCTGAAGACCCCATCTGCAAACAGCCTGAAGACCCCCACAGAACATCAGCAAACAGCCTGAAGACCCCCATAGAACATCTGCAAACAGCCTGAAGACCCCTACAGAACATCTGCAAACAGCCTGAAGACCCCCACAGAACATCTGCAAACAGCCTGAAGACCCCCACAGAACATCAGCAAACAGCCTGAAGACCCCCATAGAACATCTGCAAACAGCCTGAAGACCCCTACAGAACATCTGCAAACAGCAGAGACAAACTCGACTGCAGCTGAGGATCTTGTCCATTAACCTGGACCTGAACCTGGACCAGGACCTGGACCTGGACTCTTCTACTGAGAAGCCATGATCTGTTTATGTAAGGACTGAAGCTTGTTGTTTAACATGTCCTGACTGAAAAAAGCAAAGCCTTCTGTTGTTGTGTTGTTCTAAAACAACATACAGTATCTAACAATATTTAAATGTTTTCCACAGCCATGGAGCCATTCCAGATGTGTAATGTGCTCATGCCAGAGGCCTGAACAGTCCATCTGTAGTGAACTCATGATTTTATCTGCTCTGAAAGTCTGAACACGGGTTAGCCTTTWTTCTCATGACCAATGGGACTTTTCATATAAAATGCATGTGAGCAGTGAATTATTAATGGTGCTTTTTATTCTCCTCRTGTAGGATGGGAGATGTTAGAATAATAATGTCTCATTTATGACCGACTCCTGCAGGTCCTGAACACTCTGTAACAAGTTATCAGCTCAGACAGAACATCTCTCATTTCACATCCTTTCACATGTATGACGTTCAAAGTTCGTGCAACTAGCACTTTCCTTTATCAAGTTATGACTAAAATTAATTTTAAAAAACATGTTACTTCCTGCCTGACTCGATCAAGCTACTCCCCGCTGCCTCCACCCCCCTCAAACCCCACCATCAATCCAAGCAATCACGTCTCGGGCCATCTCCGCCCACATTAAGACCTCGGCCAATGATGATTTGGGTCATCTCCGCCCACAGGGCAACACGTTCGCAGAGACCCCTACTTGAGAAAACCTGAAACTATCTGAGGATGCATCAAAATGCTTTGTGGAAGTAAACCTACAACCACAAACCTCACTTCAACTGTCACAAATGAATCACTAAACCAACACGTTCACTGTGTGTCTAATTAAAAATGAAGCCAAAGCATCTTTAAATCTGCAGTTTTAACAACATCAGCTAAACAACTCAAAGATTTGCACCGATTTGTTGAGGTCCCTCAGTATATGTCTCCTGAGACAAGCAGTCCACCTGGAGTCAAACCGTCACCATCACAGACAAAAAGAATCCGACACATCATACCTGGTTGTGAAGCCCCCTCTGGTCCCTGTGGGGGAGCCGAGGCTCTCTCCTGGTTTGGCTGGCCTGTCCCGGTTCATGTGCTGCAGAATGGAGCTCAGCTCAGTGATCACTGTGTTCTTGGAGTCTGGTGTGGACGGTGGGCTGTGTAGCTCGGGGGGCTGATCGCCCCACAGCTTAGATGTCCTTTGAGAAGGAGTCCTTGGAGGCTCTGAGGATGATGGAGGAGGAGGAGGGACTTGAGGCGGGGAGCCATATAACTCTGGAGGCTCCTCAATGAGAGCGTCATGATACAGAGATGTTCTATTGATGACAGATTTGCCCTTGGGTTTGGGTGGGACAGGGGGCCGATCGATCAGGAAGGCATGTCCGTCTGCAGTGGCATAGAGACTTTCCAAAGCGCTGTCACAGAAGCCTCCTTCTGACGACAAGGTGGAGATGCTGGAAACATTGCTGGTGGTTTCCATGTGCTGGGGGTCTCCACTGCTGCGACTGTCGACCTCTTCAATGCCCGAGTCGGCCACCGTCTCTGGTTCAGGTGGAGCAGGGTGGTACGAAGGGGGCATGCTGTTTGCCACCCGCTTGTGTTGATTCGTGACGGGTGGTGGAGCGTGGGGATGGTACGGGGGTAATGCAGGTCCTCCGTTCCGTCTCTGCTGCTGAATCATCTCAGCTATGGCACTGGCCTGGTCATCAGGAATGTCAATACTGTTGGCAAACTCCAGCGGCGGGGGGAGGGGCTCTGAAAACTCAAACTCTTCATCTATGTCGACTGAGGCCAGAGGTGGAGGAGGGATGCGGAATGGCAGTTTGACTGGCTCTTCTAAAGACTCGCCTAAAGGAACGCTTCTTCTCCGTGAAGCAGCTGACTGGGGATTGGACAGGTTGGGGATGTTGTGAGGACTGGGCTGGTTGGGGTCCTTTAACTCAGARGGGCGGTTGCTGTCCTGGACGTCCAGCTCCTGGTTGTTTGCCTTGTTGTTTGTGGCGTCTGTGTGGACCATCAACAGCCCCGTAGACTTCGGCTGCGACGTATCAGACACATTCGCCGGTGCGCTCTTCCTCTCCTCGAGTGGCTGATGCTGCCGCTCTTCACGTGCTCCGTCACTCTCATACTTGTGTTCGGTCATCTGTCTCCGTAGACCTCCACGGCCCGGCCGCCCCATCGTTGCCGTGGATATTGTAGCAAAGCTCGCCTCAATCCCAGAGCGCAGTTTGGTGTCAATAAATAAAGGCTGGTTGAGGTCCGGTTTGTGGCTTTGTTGAAGAGGCAGGGACTGGGCTTCATGCTTGGGGGTCTGCTGAACCTGAGGAGGATTTGTTGGCTGATTTTGGGGATGGTTCTGTTGTTCTTTCATGGCTCGATCACGAGCGGCCAAAGCCAGAGCAAGAGGAGAATTGGGGTCCAGAGGTTTCCCAGTGACAGGATGGAGGTAGGTCCCATTGGCCTTGTAGTGGCTCTTAGGAGGKGTGGCTGGGAGACTAACTGGACTGTCCAGATTGGGACACTGGCCTGTTCTTGTYTTCAGAGGCTCCCGAACCACTGTGGGCTCAGGAGTGTTGAAATCTGTCAGATTTCCACTACCACCTCCAACTGGTGGTCCAAGCTGCATTGAAGGAGGAGCCATTATCCTTCTGAGCCGTTCATCACTACTAAACATACCTTCATCAATGGACTTGGACTGACGAAGACGAGGGGTCGGTGTGGGACCACTTGTTTCGTCATCCCCAATGTCTATTGACTGGAAAGCAATGGAGTTCTTTTTTGCTTCTAGCCTCTTCTCGCGGTCCCGCACTGCTCCGGCGATAGCTGCTGCAAAAGGGTTGTTTAGAGAGAGCGGGTCGTCAGGACGTAAACCTCCAAGTCCAACAGCAGTGGGTGTGAGGGGTGGATGTTCAGGGGTGGTGGGCTCGATCTCCATACTGCTACCCTGGCTGCTCTTGCCACTGCTGCTGGTGGAAGGCTCTTTAACGATAATAGTGGGGATGGGGATGGAGGAGCATGTCCTTTCTACGGGTGTGGTGGGCATGGACACTGGTCCTGAGGGGCTAGATGGCACGTGGCAGGTTTTTTCTGGACTGTCTTCCACGTTCGACTGTTTGACCAGCATTCCCTTCCTTCTAGCTGGTTTTGCTGGCACATACAACGTCTTATTACCTACCTCAGAGTACGGGTTCTCAGGCACCGGTGTGCGCCCTCGGGTGCGTGTGCTCTCAAACTGCTCTGAGCTTTGGCGGAAATAGCCTCGCCTTAAAGTACTGACGTCTGTGGTCCTGCTGATGGTTGTCACTGCGTTGGGGGAGTTCTGGGTGAAGCTGGGTCGTGTGGTGCCGTAGCTCTTGGCTGTGGGGCTAGCAACTGAGTTGTAGCCAGGTGGAGAAGGGGGTGAAATGGCCGGGGGAGGAGGGATGTCCTCTGAGGTGTCTGGCATCGAGAGGCTCCGGGAAAACTTGAGCGGGGGAGGGGTGAGGAGTCCCTGCTTTTCATCCTCTGATGTACCTTAGAGACATGGAGCAGACAGAAAACTTGTGTGAGAACATCCTTTACTTCCTACTTTCATAGTATTTCTACTGTTGGTGTAAGCTCTTTTTAACCTTTAGAACCAAATATTTACTATTTACTACGCAATTCAGTTCCCCACTGAACAAAATACACACTTAGTGTACTTAGTATTTGCTGCTAAACTACTCTGGGATACTTTATCACACAGMGGTCAAACTCCAGTCCTCCAGCGCAGCTATCCTGCAGGTTTTCCTGCTTTAACTCTTCTGAATCAGTGGCTGAATCACCTCTTCAGGTTCTGTAGAAGCCTCACCATTCATGCAAACCAGGTGAGTTGGAATCAGTCAGTATATTTATTCAGCAGAGGATTAGATATCTACAACGTTACCACTTCTCTGCACAAATTCAGCTCAGATTCTGCAAAGAAAATGATAGAAAATGTAAATGTTTTAATCCTAAAGTGTTGCCTGTATTTTCTTCAGGTGGATGAAGGTAACTCAGTTTGTGAGCATTAAAAATGTGTTGCAGCACATAGAGGAACAGGAACAGGACACATTATTACACAGTTACACTCATCAGCTCAGAACGTACAGCTGTSTAGCTGTTTCTCATGTTCTGCTGATGGCACAGCTGAGTGACATCACCTCACATGATCCTCCTGAAGTTCTGCAGTCAGAGTGAAGTTTCAATGGATAACAGGCTGAAAGACACTCTGCTGACCCCATCCTTTAAATTCAGCTAGAATTACATGTAGGAGTGCAGAGGGACTACACAGAGACAGGACACACAAAGTGCTGGACGTGCACACATTAACTATATGCACACAATAAATACACAAACATCATGCACACACTAATTACACATAAACCATACACACAATAAATACACAAACATCATGCACACACTAATTACACATAAACCATACACACACTAACTACACAAACATCATGCACACAATAAATACACAAACATCGTGCACACACTAATTACACATAAACCATACACACACTAACTACACAAACATCATGCACACAATAAATACACAAACATCATGCACACACTAATTACACACAAACATAATGCACACACTAATTACACACAAACATCATGCACACTAATTACACATAAATACACACACTAACTACACAGATACCAGGTACATTAAACACACTAACTAGACAAACATCATGCACACACTAAGTACACAGGTACATCAAACACNTATATATACTGTATATCACAGTAACTGTATATATACTGTATATCACAGTAACTGTATATATCACTGTAAGAAATGATCATAAAAAGCAAAGATAATGTCATTTTTAGAGCATTTATTCATCAGAAAACTGTAATCATAATCAAACCCAGTATTTTTACCGTAGTACAAATGAACATAACAGAAGAACAAAAGAATATTTTATATACATTGTAAAATGAATTCAACAACAAACAAAAACATTTCTCAAATTTTCAACAATATCAAAATAAAGTTATAACCAGAACTTAAAGTACAATTACTCATTTAGACAGAAAAATGTTATATGTGTCCTGTGTGTCCTGTGTGTAGTTGGTGTTCATTTCACATGTTGTATAATTTCTATCGGTTTCTCTCTTTACTGTTCATATATTTCTCTTTTACTTTTTCTTTTTCTTTAAAGTATTAAAAAAGCCACTGATGATGCAGAAATTAAGAAACTAACATTCAGTTTTGTTGAAGTGGCAAAAAAAGAAGAAAAAGACAGAAAAATGTTTTAGTGGGACAGGACCTTAAGGTGCAGGAGCAGCTGGAAAGGTGGCTGTATTTTCTAACAGCCTCAGCCAGCTGCTCCTCAGCAGAACTGAAGTTTTACAGTTCACTGTCTTTTCTGCATAAACATGCCCACATGGAAGTTCTGAGTAATCCCACAACATGACGCACCCCCTGAGGGACGAGTATGAAGAAGGAGCCCTCAGAGCTCATCCAAGAACAACAAGAGGTCCTGTTTGTGACGAAACTGTCAGTGAGCAGCTTTAGTCACTCCTCACAGGATGAATCCATCTTAAAGCTACAGAAACAGCTGGGATTTCTGAGACCCACGATGCCAAGCTGCCTCAGACACAGAGAGGAGCAGGGTTTGAACAGTTCAGGTTGGTAAAGTGATCAGTTTATTTCAGGTGGTCTCCTGGCTCTGCTCAGTGCAGAACCAGTCTGCTCAGATTGGAACGGCTCATCTCTTTCTTCATCTTTACAGACTGGAGCAACACCTTCATTATCACAGATTAAACCTTTATCTGCTGGTTCCTCTCGAGCTCTGTCAACATCACAGGAACTCTCAGATCAATGAAGTCCTTCACACCAAAGACTCACTCAGCTCCAACTCACAGAGCACCTTCACTGTGAGACCTGCACTTCATCCCTGCTGTGAACCACCCAGTGTACAGCCTGAAGACCCCCACAGAACGTCTGCAAACAGCCTGAAGACCCCCACAGAACATCAGCAAACAGCCTGAAGACCCCATCTGCAAACAGCCTGAAGACCCCCACAGAACATCAGCAAACAGCCTGAAGACCCCCACAGAACATCAGCAAACAGCCTGAAGACCCCCCACAGAACATCTGCAAACAGCCTGAAG
>NW_013953179.1:164214-167176 GCF_001266775.1 Austrofundulus limnaeus
GTCTCATTTCTGGACTCAATAATTTTGCCGATATTTCAGTTAAAATACACAAGTAAAAATATTTATCCAAGTATAATACTGCCCCCCAACTTTATGGATGATTTTATGGATTTAATTTTACGTATTATACTTGAATAAATATGGTATGCATATTCAGTTTCAATCTGAACAATTCAAATTCAGTTCCTGCTGGCACAAGATTGATCCCATAACATTCCTGAAGGAATGATTCTTTGATTTAAACAGAAAGTATTAAAATAACAGCAAACCTCCTTATTAAAAACAGTACAGCTGTAATTCTTGAACCTGAACACGTCAAAGACAAGTAAAGCTAAGTTTTATGTTTATGTGTGTCACCTTACGTTCATGTCAGTGGGCGTGACCAAGCAGCGGCTGGAGGGACGAGGTTTGATTGTGGCAATCTTGGTATCTATGGGCGAGGCCTTCTGGGCGTGCGTCATCTCCTCAACTTTATCTGCAGAAACAAACGTGAGCGTGACCCAGCAGCACCACGAGCAGAGCTGGACTCAGTAATGACCTGACGAGTCAAACACAAGCCAACCAATCACAGCAACCCTCCCTCCTGCCTCGCATTAAGACTGCAGATGAAAGTAGAGCAGAAAACACTGAAATAAAGAACTCTTCTGGGAGCTGAGGGGTGGGATGAGGACTTTGATGGAACAATGAGTCCAGCCTTGGAAGCCGTGCAAGCTTTGCTCCAAACAGCCGGCTCAGAAGCATCWCCCTGCTCCCTCAGGAAATGAGCGATGGACGGTCTGTCAAGTTTGCCGTTACACTTTTTCACTTTCAGCTGGCAGCACAGGAAAGGTGTCAACGACAAATTTGGCAGACGTGAACTTTCCGTTGGTGTGATAACATCATTCGATTCCTCCTAACAGGTTTTACTGAGGGGAGCATACAGCCACAGGTAAAAGTAAGAACATCCTGGGTTTTACTTTAGAGATCTGGGAAAAACAAAAAGCATCCTCTTGACCAGGTCCTCATTGTAAATGAGACCTGGTCCTCATTATAAATGAGACCTGGTCCTCATTGTAAATGAGACCTGGTCTCATTTACAATGAGGACCTGGTCCTCATTATAAATGAGACCTGGTCCTCATTATAAATGAGACCTGGTTCTCGTAAATGAGACCAGGTCCTCATTGTAAATGAGACCTGGTTCTCAGCAGACTTACCTGTTCACTAAAAGAGTTTTATCTAATCCTCACCAGGTCTTAACATGAGATAGGTCACATGACTTATTACACCATTTAACACAATCTGAACCAAAATTCAGGACCAGTGAGCCAGAAAGTCCAGCCTTGCTGTTCTTGAGGATCTCAGTTTCTGCCTCCAGAACAACAGGAGTTTGATCAGTTTGCTGCTCTGGAGCCACAGGTGTGTGCTAACACAACATGACCAGCTTATCCATGCTACTCACCAGCTTARCGCGACTAGCATGSATAAYCCTCTCCAATGCTAACGCCAGGTTATCCATGCTGGTCAGCAACTTATTCATGCTGGTTGCTAGCCTCTCTGATGCTAACACACAACATTCGTCTCCTTCTCATTTGCCGGCCTATCATTAATCACATCAATAGCTAGCTTAGGAATAGATATYGCCTCCTGCTACAAGGATGRAGCAGCCGCTGGTTGTATTAGTCTTAACTTCAGCCCTCACAGTACCGTGTGGACCTTCAGAGCTGAGCAGAAACCAACGATGGAAAGAAGAGTTCTACCACAGAAAACCTCTGAACGTTCTGCTGCAGGAGGTTCTACAAGCTGCTGGTTTCTGTGTTTTGGTTCAGGTTTTGTTAAATAATAAATGACCTGAWGTTTTGTGTGAATCGTACTCATCTCATTGTGAAACTTTGTAGCAACCAGATGATTTAAAATGTTTCTAACTGAGAACTTGTTTTAGGAGAAAGAGGGTGAACCTCTTTGTGACTGTGGCTGTCCATGCTCTGACCTGTCCCCTCTGCCTGGCTACCTGTGTGGGATGGAGAAAGCTTCATGCATTAAGGGAGTGATTACTTAGAGTGACTTGGAAAACAATCCTCTTCTTCTGCGCATCTACACACAGAGGACAGGAAAAGACCATCAATCACTTCAACAGCAGCTAAACATCGACAACAAACAGTTTACAGTATGAACAACATGCAGCCGGCTGCTCTGGAAACCAAACTGTGAGTGAAGACTTACATTTATAGAAACAATAATACAGGAAATCAACATGAACAACATGACAGCACTGAGTAACAGGAACAGCTCCAACAGTGAAACCTGGTCTCACAGGAACGTTTGCCTGGACTGTGAGCAGAAACACGTCTGTGCTGTGTTACTGCTCTGAGGGCAGGATGGACCAGCAGCAGGTGACACTGGTGTGTTTCTAAAGTGTTCAGACCCTGAAAGAGGTGCACACAGAAACCAGAGCGCTGCTGCTCTCTCCTAAAATAAAAAGTGCAATAAAGCCTTTAAAAGCTGAAGTTAATTCCTGTTGGAATGAAGCGTATAAGTGTTACAATAACGAAAAAATAAAATCGTGCAAATTCACAACGCATGCTTTAACTGACAGCTGGACACTAGAATAAATGAATAAAGCTAGTTTTAATGCATCACAGTGAGGCGAAGAAGGAAACAAAGATCAAAAAACTAAACCAGACTAAAGCATGCCTGCTGACACTTACCACCTTTCTTTTTCCTCAGTGTGGCTTTAGAGGTGACAGGAAACAGAAAATCTGAGTCTTAAGAGCAGATAAACAAAGAAACAAAGAGCTGTTTATCAGTTCCTACTGTAGCCTCCTTTAACGTGGTGCCGTTTGTAAAGTTACACAGCCTAAAATAACCACCAAAAATTCTGTTTTATTTAGCCTTTTATAAGAAAAAAAGAACAGATTTATTTTTTAAATTCAGTTTTTCACCATATGATTCATACATTTATAAATGTCATAGTTTATAAACTA
>NW_013953179.1:168176-178143 GCF_001266775.1 Austrofundulus limnaeus
ATATATTTATCTTGTTAACTAAATATTTCATTTGTAAGATAAATATTTAGTTTATAAACTATGACATTTATAAATGTATGAATCATATGGTGAAAAACTGACTTTGAAAAATAAATCTGATCTTTTTTTCTTATAAAAGACTAAATAAAACAGAAATATTGGTGGTAATTTAAGACTGTGTAACTGTACAAACAGCAACTGATAGCCTTTCACATGMGCAGAGCAGAAATACGTCATATTTCCTGAAGTACTGGCACACAGGACACAATGAAAAGCAAATGTGTTAAAAAATAAACTGTGTGTAAAACTGAGGTTTCTTCTGTCAGAYCAAAAATAACCTGAATCACAAACCTCTGCCTGGAGCAAGAAAATCACTTCATGTTTCCTCGTTACATACCTGCTGCTCCTAACCACAGGTGGAAACCACTAAAATAACATACGCAAGTACAGAGTTACTCGTGGTTAATTTTACTGAAGTAAAAGTAAAAGGTCATTCCAAAGTTACTTTGAGTAAAAGTTACTTAGTTATTTTTTTCAGCAGAAGGCGTCTCTCCTGCAGTACACAGAGGAGAAGAGGACATGTTTTTATTAGAKAATCTCTTTAAATMAATTCAAAGCCAGATAATTTWCTGTGCYGTTACAAAATACAACATGTCCACARGTTTTCCACGGTGCTCAACTTGTTCCACAACAAAACACAATGAACACAAAGCAGCTGTAGAAACACTGTTCACCCTCCCTACCTGCCCTGCTCCTAGTTTACAGCTCACAGACACACAAACACATCAACATGTAACATGACAACAGTGCAAAGAACTACGAACCAAGCATTCGGTCACACAGTAATGTGACATCCAGACAGCTGGAGGCATTGGTCAATAATTAGTCATAAATGAGTTTATTCAAAATATGATGAATAAATACCTGAACTATGAGTCCCTTAAAGGAAATGTCTAAACATAAACCTAAAGAACGAGCAGAACCAACAAATAATGTTTACAGTGGAGTGTATCCTAACATACYGTTTCAGGTTTCTGTTTTCAAAGGATGTCAAGAAATCCTCTGAATTCACAAAACAAGAATTTTTAAACATTTTCAACCCAATTAACAAGACAAATGAYTAGGCCTGTGTATTGGCAAGAATTTGGCGATACGATACATATCATGACAGAGGGGTCACGACACGATATATCCTGATATATTGTGATTTTTTTGTCCAAAAATTATATTAAATAAAAACCTCTTACAGGAGAAAAAAATGAAAAACCAAAATTCATTGTCTCAGAAAATTCTAATATTACATAGACATACTTTTGATACATTTAGCTGTGTTCTGCTTTGTATGTATTTTATTTTATTTGTTTCATATTTCTTATTTTATCCATGTTTTCAATTATTAGACTAAATTTGACAATAAATAGTTTGAAAATATATTTTTTGCAGCTTTTAGTTTTAATATTATTTTACAATATGTTCACCCAACACTTAACATTAGCCTCTACCTCAAGAGGTAGAGGAGCCKAATGTCTGGCTCACTGCTGCCAACTAGTGGTCAGAGGCTGAACTACAACATAAAAATGAACSGRTGGCAGGAAAGTTGACATTTTAAACCTTAATAAAAAATCGATACAGGGCTTTAGAATATCGATACGGTATTGGGAAATGAAATATTGCGATATTTCAGTGTATCGATATTTTCTTACACCCCTACAAATGAACCCATATCTCCCAACATCTGGATCGTCTAACTATCAAAAAGTCAGAAATCTGAAAACGTGCTCAGTTTATCACGTACACTTAGTTCTGTTAAAAACATTCAGGTGTGACGAGGTTCTCGTACCTGGTCAGTGGCTCAGCAGAACTCTGTTTTTATTCTAATAAGAATAACTTCTGAACTGTAACCTTAGGTAAACTCATTCCATTTTATCAGGACAATTATTTTAATTAATATAAATATTACAAATCATACGGTGAAAAACTGACTTTTAAAAATAAATCTGTTCTTTTTTTCTTATAAAAGACTAAATAAAACAAAAATATTGGTGGTAATTTTTGACTGTGTAACTGTACAAACGACACCTCATACAAACACCTGAATGTTTAACTTTTTCAAACGTGTCACAGCTTCAGAAACAAACATTAACTGGAGCTGACGGACCAGGGAGTGACATGTGTACACTTCTTTTTAATAAAGAGAAACAAACTGTGCTCATAAACCAACTGAAAAACATCAGATGTTCTTATTTCCTCCTCATGCCTCCTCCTTTCCTTCYCTCGTTTCCTACTCTGCATTTTTTTGTCCTGTCTTCAAACAGCTGACTCCTGGATGTGTTTGAAGGAGCTGGGCTGAGACGGCAGCTCTGTGCAGAACTCAGCACACACGCAGAAACAAAGTGATGGAAACAGAAATAAAAGCAGCACACTGATGTACAGACTGACAGCAGCTGGATGAGCAGGCAGCCTGCATGCATGAACCAGACCAGCAGAATCAGGAACCATCAGGATGCTGCAGAAAGGCTGTGCAGATCTAACTGCTTACCTTTATCCACTTGGTGAGATTAACCAATCAGAGAGGAGCAACAAAACAAACAAAATAAAACAAAATAAAATAAAATACAARAAAAAGGAGGCGTTAGACGCTGACCTCCTGAGGGGGCAAAAACACCAACCAACAAGATCTTACCCAGTTCCTCCAGCTCTGACGTCATGGACTTGGAACGCATCGACAAGGCAGTGGTGGGGGCTCTCTTTGGTGGTGGGGGGGCTAAAAATAAACAAAGACAAGAGAAAATGAGTCAAAAGTCATAGATTACAGTGAATAAGACCTCCCAGCAAAGCCCCAACTGTTTTTATCATTTATCATCTTARGTTGGGGAAACCACTYGCCTGGCCCTCGTCTTCCTTCACAGCTCCACTCAACTCTCGTTTCCTTCTCTGCTCCGTCTGYGATTTCTCCCARAGACAAGGATTTCTTCAGGAGAATTTATGTCCGGGCCAATCAGAGAACAGAACGTTGATTTTCTGCGCAGTATCTGCTTGTAGTTTAGCATACAGCAGTGGAGGAAGTGAATGAAGCCAGTCTGTGTTGATAAGACTTCAAATTAAAATAAATGTGTCTGACAAAGCAGCAGCTCTCATTTCCAGTCGTCTCGTTCAGCTCGGTACTTCTCTCCTCTCAGTAGGGTTGTTTACAGCACACATGATTTAGCTTCTTAGCTTAGCCTCCTTCACAGTGGAGCTGGCACTCATACGTCACGGCCAACAGATCCAATCATTTTAAACTTCAACACAGGCCACGCCTCCAGCAAGAATCACTTCTCTACAGCTGAGAGTCCAGACCCTCGTACGAAGCAAAGTGAAGGACAAGGGTCTGTTTTTTACCAGGCTAGGAAACGATGAGTTGAGATAAAAAATTAAAATGTTCTGTAACACTGTGGGACCTCTGGAGGTGGTTAGCATGAACAACCCTAAGCTACGACCACATCAAACTTTAGCTCAGTATCTGTAAACGACTAAGTTTATATTAGTCGAAGTAAAGTACTTGTGGCGGAGCGTCTTGGACTGGGTCGACTCTGAAGTTTAGGAGTTGTGGATGTGCAGCTAATGATTGCTCTCTGGGAAGTGGTCCTGGCACGCTGCACCGCTCCTCTTACCATATGTTTTGTTCCCCCACCCCCTCCTTAGCTGCTCTTTCTTTCGCAGAGTAGTTGTTTGGAGTGTGTGCTCGTGTGTTTTTCTGTATAAAACACAGGATCAAAGCTCTTTTTTTAACTCATCCTTCCTATGTGTGTGTATTCTAAACTGCAAAGGTAGCGCACTACATTGTGAAAGACCCTGGACATTCGTCCCCCCATGTCTGTCATGTGTGTGTGTTTCTCCGGACGGATGTTCTAAACCACAAATTTCGGTCCACATAGCATCTTGATGTTGTGTATGAATAACAATCAATGATTCTTGATTCTTGAGTATTTACAAATCTYTCCAGTGATTTATCATATATTTTGCTAACAGAAGGACAGTGTTAATGATAAACACTACCATGCAGTGTGCACCATGTGTCAGTTTTAGCTCAGGATCCGTGCAGATGGTTGGGCTTTTAATGTCAGTGGGCTGTGGCYGCCATGTTGAACTGGGTCCAAGGATTACTGAAAACATTTTACTAACTACAGTCATTTTATGAAACAGTATCTGTTATTTTTGCTGCKTGTATTCTGAGGAAATTGTGTTTCTTGGTTGGTTTTATTACGTAACTCGTTATCTGTTAGTTTGATAATTGTCTAACAGAGGTCCAGTTGTTGGCAGATGAACCAAAAGGAGCCTCAGTGTTTTACTCTGCTGGGTGTCCAGATGTCCTCTACAGCCATGACCTCATTTTCTGACCCTCTCTGTCTGGAGGGATATTTTTATGGTTTGTTTGTTCTGATCAGTAAAAACGATGACTTTATAAACGATGTACCTTTTTTGCGTGCCGTGTCTTCAGGGTCCAGATTCCGGCTCACTGTCACCACTTTGATTAGAAGTCGGTTGCCGCCCTGTCGTATCATGTTGACCACCTGTCTGTGGCCCACCTTCACCACGTTCTCCTGGTTTACCTGCAGCAAACAAACCAAACAACGTTAGTCCTTAACGATTTCACATCTTTCAGGAAGTCAGAGGAACAAACACAATAATTCTCTCTCCAGCCGGCACAGATGATGTCATCATCGAGGGACGGTAACTCCTCCCCCTCAATGACCCCATTTCTACACAAAAACGCTACAAACAAGTATTACTTTTCTAAATCATGAAAAAATCCACAGGTTTGTTTAATGGAAGTGTTTAACTAAAAGATTAACATAAAAACTCATTGTTTGGATTTTACTCCATTTGACCTTTAAATTTAGCATGTGAAGCGCTAGCTGCTAGCAGATACACACTTCCTTGTATTACTCATACTTTTTATTAATGTTAGCTGTAACYCATTTTTCTCTGCGTGAACACCAARAGTTTGAGCTTTAAAATGATTTTTTTTCAGATAATTCAGAAGACAAAGTCTTTCAGAGTTAAGACGACTTTAATTAAGAAGCTAAAACCTTCCATTAAAACTGGTGGAGCTCCTGCTTATCTCATCATTGTACTGTCAGTTTAAGATTCATGTTGGAGAGCTGCTGACCTCACATTAAGACTTSGAAGACAATCAGAAGCTGACATGAAGTCTTTGTTTGAGAAGCCCCCCCCCAATCATATCAGGTTCATATGAGCAAACCCACATGTTCTGCTTCCAAACATGCACATGAATGCCCTCATGGATGCTTCTTCATCTCATTACAGCTCGTCTAATTGAATGTGAGCCCTGCTGCTCCTCCATCCTCCCAGCATGACCTTGTGCACTCTTTATCACACACATGCACTGGTTCTCTTGTAGATGTAGCCTTACATAATCTTCTGTCTTTTACTGTATTACGTAAGTGTGCTAAAAGGATGGACACYCACACATACACAAACTCACGTGAATTTACACACAATCATGCATCTTTTCTTCTGCCAAAGCCTCTTTGGATTTGTCGTATGGATGATTCTYAAAAGGCTTTACAAGAAAAAGGAACATGTTTCCCTACAGGCACAGCGGCAAAAACTATCTTCAGACGTTCAATCTGAAATGATTTCCTAAGAAAATCTTTCTTTCGATCATCTTTATTTGTACTGAACAGCTGACACAGTTTAAAACAGTCTGGTACAATCTTGATGCCACTTTTATTTGCATCTTCCTGCCAGCTATTTTTAGAGTTGATTGTATTAAATCTGAGGGAGGCTGTACCATCAAATCTTCAAACTGGGGGTTTATTTCAGCAGAAGTCATGTGACCCTGTTATAACAAGCACCATTTAACATTTCCATGACATGCGTGACTAAGGAAGTACGGCAACACACAAAAAAACCTTCATGTTTTTGAAAACTGTTGTCCTGAGAGACTGAACTTTAAAGAAAAACATTTTCCAACTACATATAAAATTACTGAGAAACCGAAAAGGTATTTCTATAACTTCATTTATGTTAAATATACAGAAAAGTAGTAAATATATGAAAAATAAATCATTATTTCAGCAAAAAAAAAACCCGATTAAGAGAAACTGGATTTTTTGCAGTGTGAATACTGAGTGCTGAWTATCTTTGTTGAAGAAAACATTTTTAACTAAGTTGTTAAAGTTGAGCAAAACAGAAGCTAAAAGCAAAAGATTCAAGCCTCAAAACAATTTGGAAGAAATAGTACATCTACACGTGTCCAACTGAAGAATATTTACTTTGGTGTAGATTCTCTGTAATTCAGAATATGATAATCCTAAGAGGTTCAATAACCTCTCATCCTAAAGGCTTCTTCAGCTCTGATGGTGGGCCGMGAATTCCAGGCTCAGAAGTTATGACCAGGTTATAACCACCTGTGACCACTCAGGTCACACCTGTCAGCCAGAGGCTCTAACCACTTCTTTGTATCTCTCATCTTAGAAGAAGTTTCCAGTTTCAATGAAATGGTCCACATGTATTATGGTATTATGGATGTTTAACTATTCAGATATGCTGATGTAAAACAACAATTTCCTCCAAATTATTAGCAAACCAAACCTATCCTACCCTATCCTATGCTTATCCTACCCTATCCTATCCCATCCTATCCCATCCCATCCTACCCTGTCCTATCCTATCCCANCCAAACCTATCCTACCCTATCCTATGCTTATCCTACCCTATCCTATCCCATCCTATCCCATCCCATCCTACCCTGTCCTATCCTATCCCATCCTATCCTATCCCTATCCTACCCTAGCCCTATCCTATCCCATCCTATCCCATCCTATCCTATCCCTATCCTACCCTACCCTATCCTATCCCATCCTATCCTACCCTATCCCATCCTATCCCATCCTATCCTATCCCTATACTAACCTACCCTATCCTATCCCATCCCATCCTATCCTATCCTATCCTATCCTATCCTATCCTATCCTATCCTATCCTATCCTACCCTACCCTATCCTATCCTATCCCATCCTATCCTATCCTATCCCATTCTATCCTATCTCTATCCTATCCCTATCCTACCCTATCCCATCCCATCCTATCCTATCCCATCCCATCCTATCCTACCCTATCCCATCCCATCCTACCCTGTCCTATCCTTTCCCATCCTATCCTATCCCTATCCTACCCTACCCTATCCTATCTCATCCTATCCTATCCCTATCCTACCCTACCCTATCCTATCCCATCCCATCCTATCCCATCCTATCCTACCCTATCCCATCCCATCCTACCCTGTCCTATCCTTTCCCATCCTATCCTATCCCTATCCTACCCTACCCTATCCTATCCCATCCCATCCTATCCCATCCTATCCTACCCTATCCCATCTCATCCCATCCCAATTGGTGAGGAATCTGTCAGACAGAAAGCTGACATAACAAGAAAAAAAAAACAGTTCTGGATAGGGAAGTTAATTTTGTTGTCTCACCACAAGAAATACCAGCTGTGGACCTCATCATTTCCACTCAGTCAGCCATGAGGACCAAGATAGATGAGGCAGAGGCAGAGTATCAAGATAAAATCTCTCTAAGACTAAACATCCTCTTTCTAACTTCACCTTTCAGGAAACCAAGGCAACATCATCCCACAGCAAAGATCCAAGCATCATGTGGCCAACAGATTTCACTAACTAAACTGAGCAACACAAACTGTGCCTCGGGTAAACATTTGCATTGTTTGACATCACATCACACCACCTGCACATTTCACACTCAACAGAAACATCTCCAACAAGACAAGCAGATACTCAACAAGACCAAGTTCAGTCCAGACCAGATCTACCTCCTGCTGGACCTCTGTCTATCCAACACCTATATCTAACACAAAGACAACTTCCACAGACAGAAGCATGGATGGATCCCAGTTTCATACATGACCAGTATTTACATGAGGGAGGTAGAGAAGAGAACTGAACTAACTACTGGTTTGGATCTGTGGTGGACAGAAGCTTGTACTGAACACACTGACTCTGTGGACAACAACAAGATCACCAGGAAGAACTAAAAAACACAACAACTGACCATGTTTTATACAGTTTGGTTTACACCAACACTGAAGACTACAGGAAGTCTACACACAGACCAACGTCTGCTTTTTGATTCCTACAATCTACTGAAACAACCTGTCAGTTATCAGAACGCTACAGCATCGAGTCGAACACGTCATCACAGGGACAGAAGGACAAGGACACAAATACAACAAGGATGCTGAGGATACCCTCACTGGGTTTGTGCTGAAACATCCAGGAAATCAAGGAAAGACTCAACTCAATCACATGAAGGAGAAAAAATATGACTGGTTCATGTCAGGAATACAACACTGAAACACAAACTTAGAAACATTTTCTGTCTAAACCATATGTTGTGTCTGAGAAAGTTGTTTTGTAAACTTCAAAAATGCAAAAAAACAACAACATTTGTTTTGATATATAAATGGTTAAACTAACACTGAGCATGTGGAAGTAGTTTAGTTGCTAAAAACATCCAGAAAAAGAGCTAAAAATAGGAAAACGAACTAAAATGAAATGACACAGAACAGAAGAGAGCAGTCGATTGGTCCATGTCTGACTGCTCTGAGTGTTCCCCTGAGAGCCYGATCAATATGTTTCCTATCAGTTTCATGCAGTCAATTAGTGGTATTGATGTGTTTTCACACAGTGATTTAGGTGTGAATGTGACCGTTAACACTGCCATAAATATGGATTCAACATGTGAGAGATTTACTGACTGACTGAGAGCTGCAGCTTTCCTTCTGCTCACATTCAAAACAACAGATCTGAAGCTAAACCAACACACGCACGCACGCACGCACGCACACACACACACACACACACACACACAGACGAAGCAGGAGTCATCATCATCATCGTTACAAGAGTTCCTCCACATTAAACACGACACAGAGCTGAACCTCATCACTCCACCCAGTCTCATCAAACTTTCTCTCCTCACTTCCTGAAGGCGATAATCTGAGGACTCTACTATAATCTGATGACTCAACTATAATCTGATAATTTAACTATAATCTGATAACTCAAATATAATCTGATAAATCAACTATAATCTGATAAATCAATTATAATCTGATCTGTGCAGCGAMGGCTCTGATAATCCAGGCTGCCAGAGCAACGATGCTCCACAGAGACCTGCTCATCTGTGCTTCAGGGATTTATTCTTGGTGTTTTGGCTTCTGGCTGCTTCTTGCAGAACCCATCAGAACCCATCAGAACCCATCAGAACCTGGGAGTAACTGGAACAAGGTGACGTGTTCCCTTTGGGTCAGGGATCAGTTCATGAGTGTGAGGGTCAGGTAACGAGTGATGACACAGTGAAGGACTGAGGTCAGGGTCTGATGGAGACATCAGGCTGTTCTTCAGGTCTGTTGTGGTTTAAATCTGCATTTCAGTTTAGTTTTTATTCTATAAATTATATAATTTGTCATTTTGTCATAAGACTCACTTATTGTGATGCAGAAACGTGTGTATCTGTACCCTCAGAGCTCTGAACACGTTCTAAGGTTAAGATGACGCAGAGCAAAGCCTCCTGAATGAAAACAGAGACGCTCTGACTGGAACTGTTTGTTTTTAAGAAACAAGGAGAGATGAGAGGAGACTGATGAGTCAGAGTCCTGCTGTAAGAGCCTTGACTCAGGTAAATCATGAAGATCAAACTGACGACAACACTGTGTGTGTGTGAGTGTGTGTGTGTTTCGCACTAAAAATAAGTATCACTGTAAGGACATTTTTTGCCCTTGTGAGGTCATTTCTCAGGTCCTCACAAGGGAAAACTCTTATTGTGGGTCAGGGGTTAAGATTAGCCAAGTATAGCTGTGTACGTTTGTGTGTGTGTGTGTGTGTGTGTGTGTGTGTGTGTGTGTGTGTGTGTGTGTGTGTGTGTGTGTGTGTGTGTGT
>NW_013953179.1:180171-184400 GCF_001266775.1 Austrofundulus limnaeus
GTGTGTGTGTGTGTGTGTGTGTGTGTGTGTGTGTGTGTGTGTGTGTGTGTGTGTGTGGTACCATTCACAAATAAAGAGGCAGCAGACGTGATAAACGAGCCGAATGTGTGAAGTTCCTCTGGTCAGCAGCTGTTGGAACAGGAAGTCCAGGAGCTGCGCTGCTCTTTGAGCCCGTTTATAAAACATTTATAAAACATTTATAAAACATTTATAAAACATTTATAGGAAGCAGAGCTTTTCCTTCAAGTTATTTTAAGACCCAGAGTCATGTGGCTTCTGTTTGTGTGTCACAGCCAAACACACACAGCCAGAGCTTTTACTGAGAGAGGCTGAGTGCAGCGAGCAGAGAGCTGAGGATGAGGATGATGATGATGAGGATGAGGAGGATGAGGATGAGGAGGATGAGGAGGAGGAGGATGATGATGAGGATGAGGAGGATGATGATGAGGATGATGAGGATGAGGATGAGGAGGATGATGAGGAGGATGTGGAGGATGCAGGACTTTCTTCCCACTTGAAACATTTCAGAAGCTAAGCTGTAACCAAAACTCCACCTGATTATTGGGTGGGTGCTGGGGAGGGGGAGGGGCCATATAAACTGCAGTCAGATGTACTGATGCAAAACTAAAATAAACATGAAACATCCATCAGTCACAGTGTGAGGGGTGGGGTACACCCTGGACAGGTCACAAGTCCATCACACAAAATGAAACATTTATTGTGTATTTAGCAGACAGACACACACAGATCAGTTACAGAAACTTTTTAAGTGTGTTTTGTTTGGGTAAAGATATTGAACGGATGTTAAAGATGATGCAGACACAATTTGTGAAAGTGCATTTACAGTATCATTAAATCTGGACAAAACTAATTATGTGATTCAATAATAAAGAAAAATGTTGAAGTAATAAACCTTATTTAAAAGAGCAGCTGCTGTAAAACCAATAATTTATAACTCCAACACAAATATCCTTCAACAAACCAAGAAAACACAATCAGATAAAAGAAAAGAGTGAAATATTCTGTGGACCGACACAGATTTAAAGTGATCAACAGTCTGAGCAGCTCTGAGTTTTGATTCAGACACACAAACATGATGTCCTCCAGCAGCAGGAAGCTCAGATGTTTAGGCTGTCAGATTCAATCAATCTTTGATTTTCATCAGCTTTGAAACTAAAATCTGCAGCTCAGACTGTTGGTAACACTGCATCATGGTGCTTTTTATCATGAAAAAAACATCCTCAATGTTTCATTTTTAGTCCAGAGCATCAGATTGTTGCTGGTGTACAGTCAGTCCACCAGGACAGAAGTCCTCAGATGGTACAAATGTCTTCAACTCCAGAGCAAAGTCCAAATGTTTAGGTTTTATTAAAAGCTGTTTTAATATTACTGTATTTAATCCAGTCTGATGTTAGGATTGTAAAACATCTAAAACACAGTTTAGGTCACAYCAGTACAGAATAGATATCCACTGCAGGACTACAATCAGTGCAAAATTAAACCAAATCTTTTCTCCATAAGCCAACAAGCAGCTCCAGATTTGTCCTCCTAACCTTCTGCACAGCCAGCAGCTCCCAGCAGGCGTTACTGGGTCAAGGACATCAGAGCCTGTAATCCCAGCAGCAGCACCAACAGCCTCTGCTAATCCAGAGGACAAAGACAGAACACCAGGAGAACAAAACAAATGTTCAGAAAGTCTGCAGTTTCTGTTAGCAGCCAACAAATCAGGACCTAAATGTAGGACAGAGGGAGGAGCTGAAAACCAGGCTTACATTCTGCTCTGACATTCTGCCTGCCTTTAACAAAACAGAGACAGCTTCACCTGCAAACCCTGAAGCTTGTTACAGTTGACATGATGCACAGGGTGCAAAGGGGCTTGTGTCAAAAGTGACGCAATCACGGTGACCCCGCCCCTGCGTGTTAGCCCCGCCCCTGGGCGTTAGCCCCACCCCTGGGCATTAGCCCCACCCCTGCACGTTAGCCCCACCCCTGCACGTTGGCCCAGCGTGGTGTCCTGACGCGTGGTCGTGCACCTTAGAGATTTTGTAGCTCCGCTACAGCCACACGCTGCACTTCTTTTCAAGATGGACGTTTTTGAAGGWGCTCAGGTAKGCAGGTACGTCATTTATGATCCGTCCATGAGAGATCATAAAGGTAACCATACGACACAGAACACCTGGACAGAAAGAGKTTTTTTTGTTTTGCTTTGTTTTAGGATGTACAAATAAAACGCTTCCTTTTATGTCGACTTTTCTCAGTTATTTCAACAGTTTTTGTCATTTCTACATCGYTATGTTCAAAACTATTGTTGCAGAGTTCCTACTGCAAACTGAATTCACATCAAAACTTCACAACATTGACTATAACCAAGACTTGAGTCCTCCTACAGTCTGTCCTGTCCTCAGATTGTCCCTGAGACACTGAGACTCCAGACTCAGACTCAGTGTCTCCTGGAGGACAACATCTTCAGGGCTGGGGACGAGGACAGTGTTTGGATCTTCTATCAAGGTTCAGAAAGTGGGTTTCAAAAACCAATAAATGACCAACAGTTGGACCGTCCATCAGCCAGAGTCTGGGGACATGTCCAGATATATTTGAACAGTTTTGGTTTTTGAGGAGGGACAGGATGATCCTGGTCTCTGTAGAACTGTAGGACGGATCTGTTGGATGTTCATGGATCTGTGAACGGAGCCGTGTCTGGTAAACACTTTGGGTTTAGAAGACTGAATCATTTTCAGATTTAAATCTAATTTTAGAATCCAGGCAGAGATGAATCATCTGATCCAGTAATAATCACCGGGGGACGGACAGAGACAGATCAGGATCAGAATAAATCAAACTGAAACATGGATCCTGAAGATTAGAATGTCTGTTTGACATGTTTGGACCAGATTTTAATATCTGACCTGCATTCAGAGGAAAGTTAGATAATATATCAACATTTATCAGGATTAATATGATGATTAATATGATGGTTAATATGATGATTAATATCATGATTAAAATAATGATTAATATAATGATTAACTGTCAGGAGTGAGTCAGTGTTCAGGGATCTGGGTCTCACTCAGGAGGGACGGAGCAGATCAGGAGCAGGTATCTGCAGTAATGAGGGRYTTGCTCCGGTCTGTTGTGTCAAAGGATAGCACAAAAACTGAGGTGGTTTGATCATRACTCTGCCTCTGAGACACTTTCAATCATTTCTACTGATCAACACAAAGTGATGTGTGATGGAGGCGTGGCCTGCATGACTAACAGTCCCAGTTCACCTGAGAGACAAAATATCCATTTATTCTGAACACAGCAGTCATACAGCTGAACTATCACATTATTCCTGAAACTATCTGACCCTTCAACACTGAAACATATGACGCTTCAACACTGAAACATCTGACCCTTCAACACTGAAACATCTGACACTTCAACACTGAAACATCTGACAGTTCAACACTGAAACATCTGACGCTTCAACACTGGAACATCTGACAGTTCAACACTGGAAACATCTGACACTTCAACACTGAAACATCTGACACTTCAACACTGAAACCATCTGACCCTTCAACACTGAAACATCTGACACTTCAACACTGAAACCATCTGACCCTTCAACACTGAAACATCTGACACTTCAACACTGGAACCATCTGACCCTTCAACACTGAAACCATCTGACACTTCAACACTGAAACATCTGACAATTCAACACTGAAACATCTGACACTTCAACACTGAAACCATCTGACCCTTCAACACTGGAACCATCTGACACTTCAACACTGAAACCATCTGACCCTTCAACACTGAAACCATCTGACACTTCAACACTGAAACATCTGACACTTCAACACTGGAACCATCTGACACTTCAACACTGAAACCATCTGACACTTCAACACTGAAACCATCTGACCCTTCAACACTGAAACATCTGATGCTTCAACACTGGAACATCTGACCCTTCAACACTGGAACCATCTGACACTTCAACACTGAAACCATCTGACCCTTCAACACTGAAACCATCTGACACTTCAACACTGAAACATCTGACACTTCAACACTGGAACCATCGGACGCTTCAACACTGGAACATCTGACGCTTCAACACTGAAACATCTGACGCTTCAACACTGGAACGTCTGACGCTTCAACACTGGAACATCTGACCCTTCAACACTGGAACATCTGACACTTCAACACTGAAACCATCTGACGCTTCAACACTG
>NW_013953179.1:192207-194117 GCF_001266775.1 Austrofundulus limnaeus
GACAAGTCCCTACTTGGGAGCGGCTACGTATGCTGTGTTTTTGGGAAATTGTAGTCGGTGAGTTTACTATTTTATACTACTTCTGTGATATTACTACTACTTCTACTTCCTGTTATCTTCTTCATCATCGTCTTTTTCACCAGTAGAAACAGACGGTTGTTGATCACYTGACTCCTGGGATGTGAAAAAACTGTTTCCATTGCAGTTTTGAGAAAAACATCAATTTTGATACYTTTTTTTTAAATTGACGTGTTTCCATTAAACAAATTTATTTTCGAAATTCTAATTTGCGTATTTTCATGGTCAATATAAACGCAGTAAGTGCTAACCACTGATCCACCGTGCTGCCAACTGTAAATGAGAGTGTGATCTCAAGCATGAGATATTGTGAGTTTTAATCAGATGTAATGAGCAGCTCTTACAGTGTGCAGTGGGGGACTCTCAGCTACTACCACTCCTTATCTTAGGTCCAGATCAGTAGAACTGACCGTGTTGAGTCGGGTTAACTCTAGAAACAATGCAGCTGTGGTTGTATTTATTTCATAACGTGTTTCATTAAATCTGTTTCCTGTTTTCAAAGGAAAAGCACCAAACYTTGTTGCATCATTTGTCTCTCAGCTGAGTCAAAGTCAACAATCAGCTCAGCTAAAGCTAAAGCCCTCGTTCTGCTCCAACACAAACAGTTCTCATCCTGACCACAACCGTTTCCACACATTCAGCTGAAATCATGGCAGCACKGACACACGTGAGCTGCATGAGGCCATGAAAGATTGATGCTCAGCTAATCCCTAAATCATGCATGTAAATGGAAATGTTGTGCTGATGTCCAGGAGAAGTGAAGCAGACGTCTCTCAGCACTTCTGTTAGTCGTGTTCCACCGTCGCTCTGCGCACTCACTGCGTTAAACACCGACTAACTCACGTGGAGAGRACGTGACGAAGAGTTCACCTCTTCACACACAACACCAGCACAAAACTGATGGTCATGTGCTGCCAGCTGACAGGTTACCATGGTAACTGCATCTCGATGATGTCAGAGCTGTTTACACTTGTGTTGGGTTTGTGCTGACTGAGTGATGAAGACTCCATGATATCAGATTGTTAAAGCCTACCTCTTTTATATATATATACAGTATATAAATTTTATTGATCTTATCAATTGATAAGATCAATTAACTTTAGATTAATTCATTACTCGATAACTGATCCAGATATTTGTTCCTGTTTTTAATTCAAAGTTCATTGTGTCGCTACGCTAACTGCTGATCATCAGCTGTGACTCATAAATCTGCAGGTTGACTTCAACAACTGCAGGAAAAAGATGTTGTTCAGAGGAATCCAGCTTCTGCATT
Source organism: Austrofundulus limnaeus (assembly GCF_001266775.1). NCBI lineage: Eukaryota > Metazoa > Chordata > Actinopteri > Cyprinodontiformes > Rivulidae > Austrofundulus > Austrofundulus limnaeus. The sequence continues at coordinate 193,559 of NW_013953179.1, forward strand.
CCTGCTTCCATCCCTCCTGTTCTCATTAGATTTTAATTTCATATTTTCTTTACATCTGTGGCTTTTGTTGGGATAAAATAAATCACCTGAGGTTAAGGCAGCCAATTATCTCCACAGTAAAGTCTGCTTCTTACATGGATTTTACATGATCCTTTGGGTTGTCAGAGACTCACTTTGTTTTCCCTCATTTACATCTTTAATCCCTGAAATCACTTGTGAACAATTATTAGCAGCCACAGCTCCAAGGTGAAGGCAGAGGATGATGTTTTTATCTGTGTTTGTGTGTCAGTCTCTCTTTTCCAGGAAACATTTGTAACAAACTACAAGAGTTAGCATGTTAGCAGGTGGAATACCACAGGTTCACTATGGAGGCTAATTAATTAACCAATGATTAGTCGACTCACCAGCTGTGTTTCCATTCACCATGAAAATGCGCAAATTAGAATATCGAAAATAATTTTGCTCAATGGAAACACGTCAATTTCGAAATAAATTAAGTTTTTCGACAAAATGTTTTTGCGCTAGGATGAGGTGGTTTTTCAGCCGTATCTAAATTGTT
>NW_013953179.1:194437-196332 GCF_001266775.1 Austrofundulus limnaeus
TGACTTATCATGAGAACAAACGGATTCACGTGACTTTAATAACATTTCTGAATTAATGGAAACACTGCAGCTGTGAAACTGTGTTTTTTCAACATTAACTGAATATCAACAAAGTTTTGTGCACATGTGTAATGGAAACACAAACGCAGCTGTTACTGCAGAAAGACCAGAACACAGAGACAGAGTCCCACTCTGCACAGTAAGTACAATCACTGATGAACTAAAAGTAAAATAAGTACACGTATGAGATGTGTTATTTTATTTGACACTGTGGAGACATGTCCATCCACAACTGAACAACTTTTAGAGCCAACCTAATTCAAAATGGCCGCCACAACTACCAGAKCTTAGAAACTCAGAATCAACTAGGATTTAGTCAATTTTACAAAAACTGTTCTGAACTGAGAGTCATCCTCAGCACATACATCGACTATAGAAATCTGCTTTGTCTGTTAGCAAAATATCTCATGAAGCTCTGGATGGATTTGACAAATCTTTCAGAATAAAATCACATAATCTAATACTTAATATCTGGAGTCAGATGTCAGAGCAAACTGAGAGCCAACAGAAAGATAATGAGAGTCATCCTCAGACCAAACTATAAATATGTTCTGTTCTTTTCAAGGTTTGATGAAAACTTCCGTGTGTGTTCTGTAAACTGATCTGAGCTGAAACAGGAGTGGTGGTGGGTGATATCATTCCTTCAAAGGATGTTTGGGTTTGAGTCCCTGTGACTCAGAGCTGAGCTGAGGGAGCTTCTAACAGCAGCTCCAGGCTGAGCAGCTGATGCAGACCTTCATCCTGCAGTTTGGACTGAAGCTGATGCATCACATGTCTGAAGACGTGACCCGTTTCACTCAACCTGCTTTTAAAWGACCGTTTCACCGTTTGTCCAAACAGATCAATGATTTTATTCACAGTTTGGTTCTGAGCTGTCCWGCCATACATCATTATTTAAACGATACAACGACCTGCCATATTTCATTAATTATGATACAAGACCTGCCATACATTGTTAGTTATATGATATAACAACCTATCATAGTTCATTAATTATACGACACAATGACCTGCCATACTTTATTATACAATGACCTGCCATCCATTAATTATATAATATAAGGACCTGCCATATTTGAATAATTTCATGATACAACCTGCCACACAACAATTATATAATACAACAACCTGCCGTATATCAATTATATGATACAAGGGCTTGCCAAATAACATTAATTTTTATGATACATGACTTGCCACACATCGTTAATTATATGATACAACAACCTGCTGTATATCAATTATATGATACAAGGACCAAACATTGTTGCCAAACATCAGTAATTTTATGATACAATGACTTGCTGTAGATAGTTAATTATATGAGACAACAACCTATCACAGTTCATTAATTATATGACACAATGACCTGCCATACTTTATTATACAATGACCTGCCATTCATTAATTATATAACACAAAGACCTGCCATATATCAATAATATCATGATACAATCTGCCGTACATTAATTTTATGATACAACAACCTGCCATACAACAATTATAGGATACAAGGACCATACATTGTTGCCAAATATCATTACTTTTATGATACAATGACTTGCCGTACATCAGTAATTATATGARACGTAAACCTGTCATACTAAGTTATTTAAATGATACAATGGCATGCCATACTAATTTCAGTTACAGGATACAGGTAGTTTTTTTTCTTTTTACTTTTTTTCTCGTTCAGCTCAGTCCGGTTCAGTTCCTGGCACGGTTAGCTCATCTGTGTATGTGCTAAAAGAAATAGACAATATTCATTCATTCATTCATTCATTCATTCATTCATTCATTCATTCATTCATTCATTCATTCATTCATTCATTCAT
>NW_013953179.1:197433-197981 GCF_001266775.1 Austrofundulus limnaeus
CTGTTTTATTTGACACATGTTCAACATGCTAACACAGGTTGAACATTTGTTTTAAAACTGATCTGGGTCCAACCCGACTGTTCTACACCCAGAGGTGCCGACTCATCAGTAAGGAAGGAAGTTATTGGCTGTCCTGTATATGATGATGTCATCACATAATCTGCATCACCGCTAGGACAGGAATAATGTCCTGGGAAATACAAAATGTGAATGAAGAAACAGCCTTAGTGTAAAATAAAATAAACTTCCTGCTTCTGTCAGCTGAGGCTCTGTGCTTCTTATTAAATCTAAACAAAACAAACTGCAAACAAACCTTTGTCTGAACACCTCATAATGCAGATGAGTTTGGGACCACCCTGTCCTGGTGGTCTCCCTGAGTTTGTGCAAAGCTTTGCTCATCACAGCTGCATCTCTGCACCCAGACCCAACATCTTCCTGGTTGCTAGGAGACCGCTGCCGTGCAGTACCACTGGAGGTGGGAGTGATTCCAGCACTTTAGGTCTGCTGTGTGTGTGTGTGTGTGTGTGTGTGTGTGTGTGTGTGTGTGT
>NW_013953179.1:198887-199271 GCF_001266775.1 Austrofundulus limnaeus
AATCTGCTTCTCTCTGAGACACAGGTAACAACACAAATCTGCTTCTCTGAGACACAGGTAACACAAATCTGCTTCTCTCTGAGACACAGGTAACAACACAAATCTGCTTCTCTGAGACACAGGTAACACAAATCTGCTTCTCCCTGAGACACAGGTAACAACACAAATCTGCTTCTCTGAGACACAGGTAACACAAATCTGCTTCTCTCTGAGACACAAGTAACAACACAAATCTGCTTCTCTGAAACACAGGTAACAACACAAATCTGCTTCTCTGAAACACAGGTAACACAAATCTGCTTCTCTCTGAGACACAGGTAACAACACAAATCTGCTTCTCTGAGACACAGGTAACAACACAAATCTGCTTCTCTCTGAGACACA
>NW_013953179.1:200271-201207 GCF_001266775.1 Austrofundulus limnaeus
ATCTGCTTCTCTCTGAGACACAAGTAACAACACAAATCTGCTTCTCTCTGAGACACAGGTAACAACCCAAATCTGCTTCTCTTAGACACAAGTAACAACACAAATCTGCTTCTCTGAGACACAGGTAATAACACAAATCTGCTTCTCTGAGACACAGGTAACACAAATCTGCTTCTCTCTGAGACACAGGTAACACAAATCTGCTTCTCTCAGAGACACAAGTAACACAAATTTGCTTCTCTGAGACACAGGAAACAACACAAATCTGCTTCTCTCTGAGACACAAGTAACACAAATCTGCTTCTCTCTGAGACACAGGTAACACAAATCTGCTTCTCTCAGAGACACAAGTAACACAAATTTGCTTCTCTGAGACACAGGTAACAACACAAATCTGCTTCTCTCTGAGACACAGGTCACAACACAAATCTGCTTCTTTCAGACACAGGTAACACAAATCTGCTTCTCTCTGAGACACAGGTAACAACACAAATCTGCTTCTCTTAGACACAAGTAACAACACAAATCTGCTTCTCTGAGACACAGGTAACACAAATCTGCTTCTCTCTGAGACACAGGTAACACAAATCTGCTTCTCTCTGAGACACAGGTAACACAAATCTGCTTCTCTCTGAGACACAGGTAACAACACAGATCTGCTCCTCTGAGACACAAGTAACAACACAAATCTGCTTGTCTCTGAGACACAAGTAACAACACAAACCTGCTTGTCTCTGAGACACAGGTAACAACACAAATCTGCTCCTCTGAGACACAGGTAACACAAATCTGCTACTCTCTGAGACACAGGTAACACAAATCTGCTTCTCTCTGAGACACAGGTAACACAAATCTGCTTCTCTCTGAGACACAGGTAACACAAATCTGCTTCTCTCTGAGAAACAGGTAACACAAATCTGCTTCTCTCTGAGACAC
>NW_013953180.1:0-383 GCF_001266775.1 Austrofundulus limnaeus
CACCAGGACCCCGTAGACACCAGGAAAATGTAGACACCAGGACCCTATACACACCAGGACCCTGTAGACACCAGGACCCTGCAGACACCAGGAACCTATACACACCAGGACCCTGTAGACACCAGGACAATGTAGACACCAGGACCCTGTAGAAACCAGGACCCTGCAGACACCAGGACCCTGTAGACACCAGGACCCTATAGACACCAGGACCCTATACACACCAGGACCCTGTAGACACCAGGACCCTATACACACCAGGAACCTATACACACCAGGACCCTGTAGACACCAGGACCCTATACACACCAGGACCCTGTAGACACCAGGACCCTGTAGACACCAGGACCCTGTAGACACCAGGACCCTATACACCTCAGGAC
>NW_013953180.1:1226-2107 GCF_001266775.1 Austrofundulus limnaeus
CACCAGGACCCTGCAGACACCAGGAACCTATACACACCAGGACCCTGTAGACACCAGGACAATGTAGACACCAGGACCCTATACACACCAGGACCCTGTAGAAACCAGGACCCTGTAGACACCAGGACCCTGTAGACACCAGGACAATGTAGACACCAGGACCCTATACACACCAGGACCCTGTAGAAACCAGGACCCTGTAGACACCAGGACAATGTAGACACCAGGACCCTATACACACCAGGACCCTGTAGAAACCAGGACCCTGTAGACACCAGGACAATGTAGACACCAGGACCCTATACACACCAGGACCCTATACGCACCAGGACCCTGTAGACACCAGGACCCTGTAGACACCAGGACCCTACAGAAACCAGGACCCTGCAGACACCAGGACCCTATACAAACCAGGACCCTGTAGACACCAGGACCCTATACACACCAGGACCCTATACACACCAGGACCCTGTAGACACCAGGACCCTGTAGACACCAGGACCTTGTAGACACCAGGACCCTGTAGACACCAGGACCATATACAAACCAGGACCCTGTAGACACCAGTACCCTGTAGACACCAGGACCCTATAAACACCAGGACCCTTCAGAAATCAGGACCCTGCAGACACCAGGACCCTATACACACCAGGAACCTATGCACACCAGGACCCTGTACACACCAGGACCCTGCAGACACCAGGACCCTTCAGAAATCAGGACCCTGCAGACACCAGGACCCTATACACACCAGGACCCTATACACACCAGGACCCTGTACACACCAGGACCCTGCAGACACCAGGACCCTTCAGAAATCAGGACCCTGCAGACACCAGGACCCTGCAGACAACAGGACCCTGCAGACACCAGGACCCTGC
>NW_013953180.1:3429-5060 GCF_001266775.1 Austrofundulus limnaeus
GTACACACCAGGACCCTATACACACCAGGACCCTGTACACACCAGGACCCTGCAGACACCAGGACCCTTCAGACATCAGGACCCTGCAGACACCAGGACCCTGTACACACCAGGACCCTATACACACCAGGACCCTGTACACACCAGGACCCTGCAGACACCAGGACCCTATACACACCAGGACCCTGTACACACCAGGACCCTGCAGACACCAGGACCCTGCAGACACCAGGACCCTGCAGACATCAGGACCCTGTAGACACCAGGACCCTATACACACCAGGAACCTATACACACCAGGACCCTGCAGACACCAGGACCCTATACACACCAGGACCCTGTACACACCAGGACCCTGCAGACACCAGGACCGTATACACACCAGGACCCTGCAGACACCAGGACCCTTCAGAAATCAGGACCCTGCAGACACCAGGGCCCTGCAGACACCAGGACCCTGTAGACACCAGGACCCTATACACACCAGGATCCTGTAGACACCAAGACCCTGTAGACACCAGGACCCTGTAGACACCAGGACCCTGCAGACACCAAGACCCTGTAGACACCAGAACCCTGCAGAAATCAGGACCCTGTAGACACCAGGACCCTGCAGACACCAGGACCCCGCAGACACCAAGACCCTGCAGACACCAGGACCCTGTAGACACCAAGACCCTGCAGACACCAGGACCCTGTAGACACCAGGACCCTGTAGACACCAGGACCCTGCAGACACCAGGACCCTGTAGACACCAGGACCCTGTAGACACCAGGACCCTGTAGACACCAGGACCCTGTAGACACCAGCACCCTGCAGACACCAGGACCCTGTAGACACCAGGACCCTGTAGACACCAGGACCCTGTAGACACCAGGACCCTGTAGACACCAGCACCCTGCAGACACCAGGACCCTGTAGACACCAGGACCCTGTAGACACCAGGACCCTGTAGACACCAGGACCCTGTAGAAACCAGGACCCTGTACACACCAGGACCCTGCAGACACCTGGACCCTGCAGACACCAGGACCCTGCAGACACCAGGACCCTGTAGACACCAGGACCCTGCAGACACCAGGACCCTGTAGAAACCAGGACCCTATACACACCAGGACCCTGTAGACACCAGGACCCTGCAGACACCAGGACCCTGCAGACACCAGGACCCTGCAGACACCAGGACCCTATACACACCAGGACCCTGCAGACAACAGGACCCTGCAGACACCAGGACCCTGCAGACACCAGGACCCTATACACACCAGGACCTTGCAGACACCAGGACCCTGCAGACACCAGGACCCTGTAGACACCAGGACCCTGTAGAAACCAGGACCCTGCAGACACCAGGACCCTGCAGACACCAGGAACCTATACACACCAGGACCCTGCAGACACCAGGGCCCTGCAGACACCAGGGCCCTGTAGACACCAGGACCCTGTAGACACCAGGACCCTGCAGACACCAGGGCCCTGTAGACACCAGGACCCTGTAGAAACCAGGACCCTGTAGAAACCAGGACCCTGTAGACACCAGGACCCTGTAGACACCAGGACCCTGTAGACACCAGGACCCTGTAGACACCAGGACCCTGTAGACACCAGGACCCTGTAGAAACAAGGACCC
>NW_013953180.1:5926-9951 GCF_001266775.1 Austrofundulus limnaeus
TGTGTGTGTGTGTGTGTGTGTGTGTGTGTGTGTGTGTGTGTGTGTGTGTGTGTGTGTGTGTGTGTGTGTGTTGTTTCAGAAGAGAGGAAGTTGTGTTTTGGGTGCTGACATTTGTTCTTCCTGTTAGTCAGTGAAGGGGTCCCTGTGGTCCATTTATGTTCACTGTTTGATATGATCTCAACTCCAGTCTGGTTTACAATGGTCCAGACTGGTTCAGGTCCAGTTTACAATGGTCCAGACTGGTTCAGGTCTGGTTTACAATGGTCCAGACTGGTTCAGGTCTGGTTTATAATGGTCCAGACTGGTTCAGGTCAGTTTACAATGGTCCAGACTGGTTCAGGTCCAGTTTACAATGGTCCAGACTGGTTCAGGTCCGGTTTACAATGGTCCAGACTGGTTCAGGTCTGGTTTACAATGGTCCAGACTGGTTCAGGTCCAGTTTTTAATTGTCCAGACTGGTTCAGGTCAGTTTACAATGGTCCAGACTGGTTCAGGTCCGGTTTACAATGGTCCAGACTGGTTCAGGTCCAGTTTACAATGGTCCAGACTGGTTCAGGTAAGTTTACAATGGTCCAGACTGGTTTAGGTCCAGTTTACAATGGTCCAGACTGGTTCAGGTCCAGTGTACAATGGTCCAGACTGGTTCAGGTCAGATTACAATGGTCCAGACTGGTCAGGTCCTGTTTACAATGGTCCAGTCTGATTCAGGTCAGTTTACAATGGTCCAGACTGGTTCAGGCCAGTTTACAATGGTCCAGTCTGATTAAGGTCAGTTTACAATGGTCCAGACTGGTTCAGGTCCTGTTTACAATGGTCCAGTCTGGTCCTGTTTACAATGGTCCTGTCTGATTCAGGTCAGTTTACAATGGTCCAGTCTGATTCAGGTCAGTTTACAATGGTCCAGACTGGTTCAGGTCCAGTGTACAATGGTCCAGACTGGTTCAGGTCAGTTTACAATGGTCCAGACTGGTTCAGGTCCGGTTTACAATGGTCCAGACTGGTTCAGGTCCGGTTTATAATGGTCCAGTCTGATTCAGGTCAGTTTACAATGGTCCAGACTAGTTCAGGTCCGTTTTACAATGGTCCAGACTGGTTCAGGTCCGGTTTACAATGGTCCAGACTGGTTCAGGTCCGGTTTACAATGGTCCAGACTGGTTCAGGTCAGTTTACAATGGTCCAGACTGGTCAGGTCCGGTTTACAATGGTCCAGTCTGATTCAGGTCAGTTTACAATGGTCCAGACTGGTTCAGGTCAGTTTACTATGGTCCAGACTGGTCAGGTCTGGTTTACAATGGTCCAGTCTGATTCAGGTCAGTTTACAATGGTCCAGACTGGTTCAGGTCTAGTTTACAATGGTCCAGACTGATTCAGGTCTAGTTTACAATGGCCCAGACTGGTTCAGGTCCGGTTTACGATGGTCCAGACTGGTTCAGGTCAGTTTACGATGGTCCAGACTGGTTCAGGTCAGATTACAGTGGTCCAGACCGGTTCAGGTCTGGCTTTAAATGGTCCAGACTGGTTCAGGTCTGGCTTTAAATGGTCTAGTCTGGTTAAAGTCCAGTTTAGAATGGTCCAGTCTGGAAGTTAGAACTAAATCCAGATGATACTCAGCTGGTAACCAGTCCTGGTCTTCAGAAACTAGATCAGTTAGCACCTAATGATGTTCTCCATCAGCTCCTGATTGTGTTCTGAACAGAAATAAGAACCAGGATCTAATCAATCCTGTGCATCTGGGGTTCCGGTTGAATCAAACTTTGTGAAATCAACCTGCAGGAGAAACAATCTCAGAGGAGGAAATGAGCTGGAGTCAATTCTTCTTTGTTTTTGTTTACCTGTTGAGGATTTTGTTACAGTAGATGTGACTGATGATCAGACTTTCCAGAGATCATTTGTCAGAGACAAACAGAAACTCAAAGTTCCCACGCTGTGTGAGACACTTCAGTTACATGTAGGAACTTTGACCTTCAGTCTGATTGGACAATGGTACAAATCAACCATGGAGGATCCAGGAAAGATGAAGAAACCTGGAGTTCTCAGGAGATGGAGAACACTTGAGTTCCCTTGAAAGATGGAGAACCCTGGAGTTCCTTTGAAAGATGGAGAACCCTGGATTTCCCAGGAGCAACGGTGAACCCTGGAGTTCCCTTGGAAGATAGAGAACCCTGGAGTTCCATTGCAACATGGAAAACCCTGGAGTTCTCAGGAGAGATGGAGAACCCTGGTGTTCTCAGGAAAGATGGAGAACCCTGGAGTTCCCTTGAAACATGGAGAACCCTGGAGTTCCCAGAGGAGATGGAGAACCCTGGAGTTCCCTTAAAAATGGAGAACCCTAGTGTTCTCTTGAAAGATGGAGAACATTCAAGTTCCCAGGAAAGACTGAAAACCCTGGAGTTCCCTTGAAAGATGTTGAACCCTGGAATTCCCAGGAGATATGGAGAACCCTGGTATTCCCTTGAAAGATGGAGAACACTTGATTACCCAGGATAGATGGAGAACCACAGAGTTCCCAGGAGAGAAGAAGAACCCTGGAGTTCTCTTGACACATGTGGAACCCTGGAGTTTCCAGGAGAGTTGCAGAACCCTGGAGTTCGCAGGAAAGATGGAGAACTCTGGATTTCTCAGGAGAAATGGAGGACCCTGTAGTTCCCTTGAAAGAAGGCGAACGCTGTAGTACCCTTGAAAGATGGAGAACCCTGGTGTTCCCTTGAAACATGGAGAACTCTGGAGTTACCAGCAGAGATGGAGAACCCTGGCATTCCCAGGAGAGATGGAGAACCCTGGAGTTCCCAGGAGAGATGGAGAACTGTGGATTCTTTTGAAAGATGGAGAACACTTGATTACCCAGGATAGATGGAGAACCACGGAGTTCCCAGGAGAGAAGAAGAACCCTGGAGTTCCCTTGACACATGTGGAACCCTGGAGTTTCCATGAGAGATGGAGAACCCTGGAGTTCCCATTAAAGATGGAGAACCCTGGAGTTCCCATTTGAGATGGAGAACCCTGGAGTTCCCATTTGAGATGGAGAACCCTGGAGTTCCCATTTGAGATGGTGAACCCTGGAGTTCTTTTGAAAGATGGAGAACCTTAGAGTTCCCAGGCGAGATGGAGAACCCTGGAGTTCCCAGGATAAATGGAGAACCATGGAGTTACCAGGAGAGATGAAGAACCCTGGAGTTCTTTGGAGAGATGGAGAACCCTGAACATCTTTTGAAAGATGGAGAACCCTGGTGTTTCCTTGAAAGATGGATAACCCTGGAGTTCCCTTGACACATGTAGAACCCTGGAGTTCCCAGTAGAGCTGGAGAAACCTGGAGGTCCCTTGAAACATGGAGAACTCTGGAGGTCTCAGGAGAGATGGAGAACCCTGGCATTCCCAGGAGAGGTGGAGAACCCTGGAGTTCCCAAGAGAGATGGAGAACCCTGGACTTCTTTTGAAAGATGGAGAACCCTGGACTTCTTTTGAAAGATGGAGAACCCTGGTGTTCCCTTGAAAGATGGAGAATCCTGGTGTTCCCTTGAAAGATGGAGAACCCTGGAGTTTCCTTGAAAGATGGAGAACCCTGGAGGTCTCAGGAGATATGGAGAACCCTGGAGTTCCCAGGAAAAGTGGAGAACCTTGGAGTTCCCTTGACAGATGGAGAACCCTGGAGACCACCATCCCTTCTGCAGGTAAGAACACTGGGTTAGCCACACTGCTAGTAGGAGGCTGTTTTTCATCTAGACCATGAAGGCACAACAATGGAAATATGAACATTGCGTGCAGATGGGGTTACCTGTCAGGGTGTGTGGGCTTGAAAACAATTAGAAACAATAGAGCCTCACCTGCTCAGGTGTGTTTGCAGGAGCAGTCAGACAGGTTCTGTCAACTTAAGGCCAATGAGATTTGCCATAACCACAAGCAGTTCTGGATTCCATGAGGTGAGCTGAGCTAACAAGTTTTACCTGCAGCAGACAGGTGAGCTCACCTGTGTGTGTGTGTGTGTGTGTGTGTGTGTGTGTGTGTGTGTGTGTGTGTGTGTGTGTGT
>NW_013953180.1:10335-11716 GCF_001266775.1 Austrofundulus limnaeus
GTGTGTGTGTGTGTGTGTGTGTGTGTGTGTGTGTTACCTTTCCAGTTGGTTGTAAGTCTAGTTGAACAATGTGTGTCTGACTGCTGCAGGACCCCCCCTGAAGCCTCAGGCCCCCAGAACATCCAGGACCTGGAACTGAGAGAGGAGTGGCAGGACGATGAGTTTCCCAGGTTTGATCTGTGACCCTCCAGTTGACCCTAACCTGACAGAAACTGAATTCACATTTTTACAGACAGAACCTGGAACTTTATGAAATAACTGCACTAGGAAGGAACCTGAGACTGGTCCATTAAAAAACCAGAACATTTTAGAGGTTTTTACACAGACCAGTACAGGACTCCTGCCTCACAAAGCTTCTGTTCTGTGTCTGTGGTTCAGGCCACTCCCGGAGGATTGTGACCCTCAAGTGGAGGCAGAGAGTCCAGCAGGAGGCGACAGTGAGCCAGGTGAGGCTTAGATTCTCTGGCTGTGTCCAAAACGGTGGGCCGGGTCCTCTGAAGGCCAAATTCATCGGTTGCATACGTCACAGCGCCGCGACGGAGGACGTCCAAAACTGAAGAGTCCTCCGATGCAGCCGACAAATACGTCCTTCATTTGGCCCTGATTGAAGGACAGGTCTGATGGATCCTTCCTGGCCCACCATATCCCATAATGCATTGCAGCCCGACCGGAGATTTTTTTAATGCTATTAGTGGCAGACGAAACGAGAGAAAAGAATACGTTTGAAATAAAAGTATGGCAATATGAAAATTACAATTTTTTAGGGGTTATATTTTTAACACTTATTATTTGTATATAAGCATGTTTTTAGATTCTATTTTGGTCAAGAAAAAAACCAGAAATAAACAAAATCCCACGGTGGGACAATTAGTTCTTCAAATATTACCTTATTTTATTGTTTTATGATATGAGTAACACTAATATATTCATGTTTTTCTAATTTCGATCTAACTTTGCTTGTTTAGCATCGTCACGTTTGCTAGGTGACATGACGTACACAGGGGGTAAGGACAGGAGGCTAGACCGTCCAAATTCACAGCCACTTTTTTCCAAGTACCCCCAGCTGCGGACCGCGGAACGGGGCGGGGGCGGATAATGGGCGGGGTCGTACATCCAATGGGCGTGGTCACGGCTTGTAGGGAACGTGGTTGGACGTGGTCAGATTGAGGGCAGAGTTGGACAGCAAGCAATAAGTGGTTTTGAAAAAATGGAGGAACCACTACCTAACTTTAATAAAAGTTATAAAATGAACCAACTAAGATGAAACAAAAAACTTTTGTTTTTATTATTTGTAATTATAGACTAACTTGTTTGTTTTGTTTTTATTAATTATATACAAACTGTATATGAGTAAAATAAACAAGTTAATCTATAATTACAA
>NW_013953180.1:11726-15349 GCF_001266775.1 Austrofundulus limnaeus
GTATATGAGTAAAGTAACGTGTTATTGGAAAAGTTAAAATGTGAACAACCAAGATAAAACAAAACATTTTTTATGATTTGTAATTATAAACTTTTTTATATATTTATATTATAACTATTTATTTTATTTTTATTTATTTTACATTTGTGAATATATAAGAGAAATAATGTTAAAAATAAAACTGGTGGGATTTGTAGACATTTTATTTTCTTACAATACTACTTTTTCAGTTAGCCTTAAAGCTCACACAAATTTCAAGTCTTGTTTCTCAACACATTGTAAGTAAAGTTTTTATTTATAAAACCTCTTTCACAGAAATATGTATACATACTGTCTACAGCTGTCTTCAATGTTCTGGTCAGTGGTGGTTCCATTGTAAATAGTTGTGTCTATGGAGAAAAACGAAATTAGTAAGAACATCATGGCGACATTTTCAAAGGACTAGAAATATATAATTTCTATGAATGAAGCTTAAAATTAAGAACTGAAAGTCAGCTAGCAGCACATCATTCCTTCATTACTACTTAAACTCAAACTCCATGTAGCCTTCATAACAAGAGCAACATTTGATCATGACCCTAGGAAAAATATTTTAGGTTCTGGTAAAGCAGAATTCCGCAATGTTATGTATGAGACTCTTATTTTGAAATGCCCGGTTTCTGAAACAGGAAGTGTTAGCACGGGATAGCGATTTAACGGTTTTATTACATGGTTGTATGGGGAAACTTAAATAATTATCTTCCATAGGGAGGTGTAATAACAGCAAACACAACACGGTCTTTTTTTATATAAGTTTATATAACCTTCACTCATTTAGATCTATACCTTGTCATAAACCCCAGTACTAGCGGTAAATGCTATTAAATGCTACATGTAGAAGAAAGGAAAGGGACAGCCCAATCAAAATGGCTTGAGGGCGGAGTCAGATGTCCGACCCTGCCCAATCTCCAAGCCCGCCCCGTTCCGTGGTCCGCAGCTACAGATTACTCCTTTTTTCCTGTCTTCCCGGTCTACCAAAGGCCCGGCCCACCTCGACCGGGTAGACTAGGTCCTTAGGAGGACCCGGACTGTCGTTTTGGACACAGCCACTAAGTTTCATGTTTCCAAAAGAAAAACTGTGTCCAGTTTCAGGTGTCGGGTTTTAGGTGTCAGGTTTCAGGTATCAGGTTTCAGGTGTTGGGTTTCAGGTTTTTAGGTGTCGAGTTTCAGACTTTAGGTTTCAGGTTTTAGATGTCTGGTTTTATATTGTAGGTAACGAGTTTCAGGTTTTAGGGATATGGTTTTGGGAGTCAGGGTTTTACTGGACTTGCTGTAACTGATGTTCTCCCCGATTGTTAGCTCCGCCCACCAGCCTCTCCCTATCAGCAGCAGTGGGGGGTGGGGCTAAGAAGCGTCTGGTGGCGCCGTCTCTCAGCCTCACTCTGAGCCACCCCGATTCTCAGGACATGAACAACGACAGCTTCTCAGCAGCTGCACTGTCAGGAACGCCGGAAGAGACGCCGTCACTTGACCTCAACCTGGAGGCTCTGGACACGCCATCAGACAGTGAGACAGGGACGCTGCCCGATGGTCTACACGACCTGGAGTGGGAAGGTAGGACAAGTGAAGGCTGAGTCAACAAAGGTGTCCTTCAGTTGAACTTGAACTTTGACCTTTCTTTGACAGATGATCTGCCCCAGATGGGTAAGACTGAAACCAGTAGTGCTGCAGAGCACTCTGAGGGTCTGATGGAGCTAGATCAGGTGGACAGCAAAGGGCGACGCTGGAGGAAGTTCTGCATCTCTGGGCAGGAATACAGAGTCAATATGAGCGTCCTGGAACCGTACCTGCAGGTGTTATCACATGGAGGTTAGCTGTCATTCACTTACCTGAAATACACTTCAGGCTCATCTGCAATTAACCTGAAATACACCTGCAACACACCTGTTACACACTGGTTACACACCTGCAACACACCTCTTACACACTGGTTACACACCTGCAACACACCTGTTACACACTGGTTACACACCTGCAACACACCTGTTACACACCTGCAACACACCTCTTACACACTGGTTACACACCTGCAACACACCTCTTACACACTGGTTACACACCTGGTTACACACCTGCAACACACCTGCAACACACCTGTTACACACTGGTTACACACCTGCAACACACCTCTTACACACTGGTTACACACCTGCAACACACCTGTTACACACTGGTTACACACCTGCAACACACCTGCAACACACCTGTTACACACTGGTTACACACCTGCAACACACCTCTTACACACTGGTTACACACCTGCAACACACCTGTTACACACTGGTTACACACCTGCAACACACCTGCAACACACCTGTTACACACTGGTTACACACCTGCAACACACCTCTTACACACTGGTTACACACCTGCAACACACCTCTTACACACCTGCAACACACCTGTAACACACCTGAAACACACCTGTTACACACCTCTTACACACTGGTTACACACCTGCAACACACCTCTTACACACCTGCAACACACCTCTTACACACCTGCAACACACCTGTAACACACCTGAAACACACCTGTTACACACCTGAAATACACCTGTTACACATCTGAAATACACCTGTTTCACATCTGTTACACACCTACATCATACTTGTTTCACAACTTTACACTCTCTGAAACTTACCTGCTGGGGGTCAGACCTCAGGTGCGCTGCCCACCTGTCTGTAAATCCTCTGTGTGATCGGCTTTCAGGTTACTATGGAGATGGGATGAATGCCATCATCTTGTTCACTTCCTGTTACCTGCCAGAGAACACAGTTGAGAACTATGAGTACGTCATGGAAAACCTATTCAGGTGAGTTTGGATCTGGAGCATGAAGGTGAGTCACCTGTGAGATGCTGAACTTGTTTCAGGAAGTGAGGTCAGTCAGGTCTAGAAAACACCTTGATTCAGGTGTTTGACTGTGTTTGTCTCTGTCTTCAGGTACATTGTTGGGACATTGGACCTGATGGTTTCTGAGAACTATGTTCTGGTTTATCTGTGTGCCATGGCCCCCAGGAACAAACTGCCCCCCATCAAATGGCTGCGTCAGTGCTACACCTCCATAGACAGGAGGTAGGGTGGTCCTCTCAGGTGTCCCTCGTTAAACGTCCAGGTCCAGCTGTTGTAGACTCTGACTATGTCCTGTTTACAAGGCAGCAGAGATGGACTCTGTCTTCTGTTGTTCCAGGTTGAAGAAAGACCTGAAGGGGCTGCTGGTGGTCCATCCTGCCTGGTACATCAAAGCTGTGATCACAATAGTCAAACCCTTCATCAGGTCTGCCATGTTTACACTGGTAACCATGGCAACAGTGCTGCTGCCATGCTGCCAACAAGAGTGTGACCTTTGACCTTGTCTGACCTGTCCTCCACAGTGACAAGTTCAGCAGGAAGATTCGTTTTGTTCAGAGTCTTCAGCACCTGGCTGAGATAGTCCCCACAGAACGACTGCAGATCCCCCAAACAATAAGCCAGTAAGAGCTCCAAACAATCCTTCACTGGTTCTACTGGTTCTGCTGGTTCTACTGTCAGCAAAACCTTCACTGGTTCTACTGGTTCTACTGTCAATGTCAACAAAACCTTC
>NW_013953180.1:18986-21145 GCF_001266775.1 Austrofundulus limnaeus
TGTCAACATAACCTTCACTGGTTCTACTGGTTCTACTGTCAACAAACCCTTCACTGGTTCTACTGGTTCTACTGTGAATGTCAACATAACCTTCACTGGTTCTACTGGTTCTACTGTCAACAAACCCTTCACTGGTTCTACTGGTTCTACTGTGAATGTCAACAAAACCTTCACTGGTTCTACTGGTTCTACTGTCAACAAACCCTTCACTGGTTCTACTGTTAATAAAACATTCACTGGTTCTACTGGTTCTACTGTCAATGTCAACAAAACCTTCACTGGTTCTAATGTCACTGTCAGCATAACCTTCACTGGTTCTACTGGTTCGACTGTGACTGTCAGCAAACCCTTCACTGGTTCTACTGTTAATAAAACCTTCACTGGTTCTACTGGTTCTACTATCAATGTCAACAAAACCTTCACTGGTTCTTCTGGTTCTACTGTCAACAAACCCTTCACTGGTTCTTCTGGTTCTACTGTCAACAAACCCTTCACTGGTTCTTCTGGTTCTACTGTCAACAAACCCTTTACTGGTTCTACTGTTAACAAAACCTTCTCTGGTTCTACTGGTTCTACTGTCAATGTCAACAAAACCTTCACTGGTTCTACTGGTTCTACTGTCAATGTCAACAAAACCTTCTCTGGTTCTACTGGTTCTACTGTCAATGTCAACAAAACCTTCTCTGGTTCTGCTGGTTCTACTGTCAATGTCAACAAAACCTTCACTGGTTCTACTGGTTCTAATGTCACTGTCAGCAAAACCTTCACTGGTTCTACTGGTTCTACTAGTTCTACTGTTAACAAACCCTTCTCTGGTTCTACTGGTTCTACTGTCATCAAAACCTTCACTGGTTCTACTGTCAACAAAAACTTTACTGGTTCTACTGTCAGCAAAACCTTCACTGGTTCTATTGGTTCAAATATCAACAAAAAATTTACTGGTTCTACTGGTTCGACTGTCAAGAGAAACTTTACTGGTTTTACTGGTTCTACTGTCAGCAAAACCTTCACTGTTTCTACTGGTTCGACTGTCAACAAAAACCTTACTGGTTCTACTGGTTCTATAGATTCTACTGTTAGTGGAACCTTCCATGGTACTGCTTATTCTACTCTGAATTGGTCCACCTGACTTACTGTCTGTTCTGTCTCCTGTCTCTGTCTGTCCCCTGCAGGTACGACAAGAAGTTGAACAGATGACATTGCTGAACTTGGTCAGAGGTCATCTTGATGACATCATCAGCCTGCTGACCTTTGACCTGCATCATGTGCAGACTAACAGACTAGTTTATTTATTTGGCTTTCTTTGTGTCTGGACATGAGGGGCTTAAGGAACGGTTCCAGGTTCAGGTTTCAGTCTGGATCAAAATCTGCTGCAGAAACTCTGAACAACTTGATATTCATCCCGAAGGACACCTCTCTCATTGATCTGTGGACGACACCTGTCTCACTGATCTGTGGACGACACCTGTCTCACTGATCTGTGGAAGACACCTGTCTCACTGATCTGAGGACGACACCTGTCTCACTTATCTGTGGACAACACCTGTCTCACTGATCTGTGGACGACACCTGTCTCACTGATCTGAGGACGACACCTGTCTCACTTATCTGTGGACGACACCTGTCTCACTTATCTGTGGACGACACCTGTCTCACTGACCTGTGGACGACACCTGTCTCACTGACCTGTGGACGACACCTGTCTCACTGATCTGTGGACGACACCTGTCTCACTGATCTGTGGATGACACCTGTCTCACTGATCTGAGGACTGAGGACGACACCTGTCACACGACACCTGTCACACTTATCTGTGGACGACACCTGTCTCACTTATCTGTGGACGACACCTGTCTCACTGATCTGTGGAAGACACCTGTCTCACTGATCTGAGGATGACACCTGTCTCACTGATCTGAGGACGACACCTGTCTCACTGATCTGAGGACTGAGTACGACACCTGTCTCCCTGATCTGAGGACGACACCTGTCTCACTGATCTGTGGACGACACCTGTCTCACTGATCTGTGGACGACACCTGTCTCCCTGATCTGTGGATGACACCTGTCTCACTGATCTGTGGACGACACCTGTCTCCCTGATCTGAGGACGACACCTGTCTCACTGATCTGTGGACGACACCTGTCTCACTGATCTG
>NW_013953180.1:22655-26271 GCF_001266775.1 Austrofundulus limnaeus
CGACACCTGTCTCACTGATCTGAGGACTGAGGACAACACCTGTCTCACTGATCTGTGGATGACACCTGTCTCCCTGATCTGAGGATGACACCTGTCTCACTAATCTGTGGATGACACCTGTCTCACTGATCTGAGGACGACACCTGTCTCACTGATCTGAGGACGACACCTGTCTCACTGATCTGAGGACGACACCTGTCTCACTGATCTGAGGACGTCACCTGTCTCCCTGATCTGAGGACGACACCTGTCTCACTGATCTGAGGACGACACCTGTCTCACTGATCTGAGGACGACACCTGTCTCACTGATCTGAGGACTGAGGACGACACCTGTCTCACTGATCTGAGGACTGAGGACGACACCTGTCTCACTGATCTGAGGACGACACCTGTCTCACTGATCTGGATGATGAACAGGTCCTGAAGGTTGTTTGACAGGTTCTGTTGCTATGGTAACATGAGCTGCTGGGTTGTCAGGGTGACATCATTTGTCTGGTTCTGGTTTTAGTCGTGGTTTTATGTCCAGCTGCAGGGGCGTGGCATGTGTGCAGGAGGCTCCTGATTGGCTGCCAAACTGTGTTCTACCTGCTGAACTTCTTGTAATAAAACACTTTCCAATGCACCTCTGTCTCCTCTGTGTTGTTATTGTGTTTTCATTGTGTTATTGTGTTATCATTGTGTTATTTTTGAGTTATCATGTTGTATTCATTGTGTTGCTATTGTTTTGTTGTATCATTGTGTTATCATTGTGTTATTGTGTTGTTATTGTGTAAATGTGTTATAGTATTATCATTGTGTTATTGTGTTGTGTTATGTTGTATTCATTGTTATTGTGTTATGTTGTTGTGTTATCATTGTGTTTTGTTGTTGTATTATCATTGTGTAGTTATTTTGTTTTTATCATTGTATTGTGTTGTTCTGTTATCATTGTGTTATTAAGTTGTGTTAACATTATGTTGTATTCATGGTGTTATTGTGTTGTATTATCATTGTGTTGTTGTGTGGTTATTTTGTTGTTATTGTGTTATGTTGTTGTGTTATCATTTTGTTATTGTGTTGTTATCATTGTGTTATTGTGTTGTGTTATCACTATGTTGTTTTCATTGTGTTGTATTGTGTTGTTATCATTGTGTTATTCTATTGTATTATCATTGTGTTGTAATTGTATTGTTATTGTGTTGTTACCATTGTGTTGTTGTTTTGTAATTGTTGTGTTGTTGTGTTATCAATGTGTTGTTGTATTCATTGTGTTGTTATTGTGTTGTTTTGTTTTCATTGTGTTGTTGTATAGCCAGTGTGATGTTGTGCACTTAGTGTGTTGTCCTAGTGTTGTCATTGTGTTGTTGTGTACTGAGTGTGTTGCTGTCATTGTGGTGTTGTATAGCCAGTGTGATGCTGTGTACTTACTGTGTTGTCATTGTGTTGTTGTGTAGTCATTGTGTTGTTGTCTTTGTGTTGTTGTGTACTCAGTGTGTTGTGGTTGTGTTGTTGTCAGTGAGTTGTTGTATGGCCAGTGTGATGTGTACTTAGTGTGTTGTCAATGTGTTGTTGTGTGGTTATTGTGTTGTTGTGTACTCAGTGTATTGTTGTTGTTGTGTTGTGTGGTTATTGTGTTGTTGTGGTTATGTTGTGTACTTAGTGTGTTGTCCTTGTGTTGTTGTGTGGTTAATGGGTTGTTGTGTACCCAGTGTGTTGTTATCGCTGTGTAGTCATTGTGTTGTTGTCTTTGAGTTGTTGTGCAGTCATTGTGTTGTTGTGAAGCCTGTGTGTTGTTGTGTTGTTGTCTTTGTGTTGTGTAGTCATTGTGTTGTGTTGTCATTGTGTTGTTGTATAGCCAGTGTGATGTGTACTTAGTGTGTTGTCATTGTGTTGTGTGATTATTGGGTTGTTGTGTACTAATTGTGTTGTTGTCTTTGTGTTGTTGTGAAGCCTGTGTGTAGTGTATTGTCATTGTGTTGTGTGATTATTGTGTTGTTGTGTAATCACTGTGTTGTTGTGAAGCCTGTGTGTTGTTGTGTAGTCATTGTGTTGTTGTGAAGCCTGTGTGGTGTTGTGTTTTCATTGTGTTGTTGTATAGCCATTGTGATGTGTACTTAGTGTGTTGACATTGTGTTGTGTGATTATTGGGTTGTTGTGTACTCATTGTGTAGTTGTCTTTGTGTTGTTGTGTAATCCCTGTGTTGTTGTGAAGCCTGTGTGTTGTTGTGTACTCAGTGTGTTATTGTTGTGTAGTCATTGTGTTGTTGTGAAGCCTGTGTTGTCATTGTGTTGTTATATTTGTGTTGTTGTGTAGTCATTGTGTTGTTGTCTTTGTGTTGTTGTGTAGTCATTGTGTTGTTGTGTTGTCATTGTGTTGTGTGATTATTGGGTTGTTGTGTACTCATTGTGTTGTCTTTGTGTTGTTGTGTACTCACTGTGTTGTTGTGAAGCCTGTGTGTTGTTGTGTTGTCATTGTGTTTTTGTATAGCCAGTGTGATGTGTACTTAGTGTGTTGTCATTGTGTTGTGTGATTATTGGGCTGTTGTGTAGTCACTGTGTTGTTGTCTTTGTGTTGTTGTGTAGTCATTGTGTTGTCATTGTGTTTTTGTGTGATTATTGGGTTGTTGTGTACTCATTGTGTTGTCTTTGTGTTGTTGTGTATTCACTGTGTTGTTGTGAAGCCTGTGTATTGTTGTGTTGTTACATTTGTGTTGTGTAGTCATTGTGTTTTCATTGTGTTGTGTGATTATTGGGCTGTTGTGTACTCACTGTGTCGTTGTGTACTCATTGTGTTGTCTTTGTGTTGTTGTGTACTCACGGTGTTGTGTGTCTTGTGGTTTATTTGTGTTTCTATTTCCATCTCAGGACTCTGCTGTTATTTAAAGCCCGCCAGATTTAAGCCCCGCCCCCTCACGCACCATCAGCTGTCCACGAGCGCTCTCTGCTCTCTGATTGGCTGACAGAAAGCTCTGACCAATCAAGACGCGTGCACGCCATGTGCACGTGCTGGCAGTGTGGCGGTAACGGAACACCTGGCCCCGCCCCCTCCAGCATAAAAATGAGCTCCGTCTAATTCCTGCAGAACGGTCCAAAGTTTCAGAACCAGAACCTGTTTGCTCTTCAGTCAACCGACTCTCCGTGTTCCGAACCAGAACTCCGACTTCGGACCGGTACCGTCATGGTTCTGTCATCCTCCAACAAGCTGCAGGTGTTCCGGCTGCTGCTGTCCGAACCGGACCGAACCTTCTACAGCAGCGGAGACAAACTGTCCGGTTCCGTTCAGCTGGAGGCAGCAGCTCCCTGCAGGCTGACCGGAACCGGAGCCAGGAGGTGGAGTACCTGAAGTACAGGAGGAGGTTCTGAGCAGAGGTGAGTGAACAGAACCAACACCGGAACCGCTTCATTAAACAAACTGGACCTTTCAAGAACCGAACCGGGACTGTTGGACCTGGACTGTCTCAGGATCCGTTACAAAGTTCTACCAAAGTTCCCCCATCTGGACCCGTCAGAACTGGTTCTGGTTCTGTCCCAGTCCGTCCTTTTTTATTATCGAATAAAAATATTCAAATTTACAAACATTTCATAAAAACATCTGAAACATCAGATGAGCTGCAGCTGAAACACTGTCTTTATAT
>NW_013953180.1:29628-30788 GCF_001266775.1 Austrofundulus limnaeus
AACGGGAGTGTTTTAGTCTAATTATCTTGCATCTAATTAAAGGGAGAGGCATCTGCTTTACATCAGTTCAAATAAGAATGTCTATCTGGTTAAATTCAAACCTAAGGGTCTAAAGTTAATTCATGTCATAACACAGTTTAAAGAAACATCTTTTTCAGAAAAACATTTCATCAATAAAACACACATTTACAACACTTTTCTTAGTGGGCAAACAGAAGACATTGTACTTTTCCTCTTTATTCACTCAAGGTGTGGCTTCCTTTTGTTCAAGTCATGCTGAGGGGGTTCTGGCAAAGCACTGTTAACAACAACCTTTTTCCTTTGAAGAGAGTGAATAGATTGTCCTTCTGGGGGTTGGGCAGGAAGGTGACAATGCGAATACTTTCATGGTCTTCTGAGGCGCCATGGTGACGGTATGCTAATTTGAAGCACAGGACCATGCCTTAACAGAAGTTTGAAAAATATATCTGACTCTTTTCCAAAACAGTCATAACAAGTTGTGTCCATCATAAATTGAGGTAGGAAATCGCTACATAACCTTAGCTGAAAAAACTTGTAATAGCTACAAAGAGTTTGTATTTAGCTTAGAAAAGCTAACCTTAGCTAATAGCAGCTAAACATTAGCTAAAATTTCAGCAAATATTGAATATAGCAGAAAACATGTGTAAGAAGCTGAAAAAAGTAAACAAATCAGAAAAAGAGCAAAAACAAGAATTGTAGCTGAAATAGCAGAAAAAGCTAATACTAGCAAAAAAAGTAGCTAAAATTAGCACAAGAATGTGAATAAAAGTATAAGCTGAAGAAAATGTGTCAAGTGCTGTGAAGATTTATAAACATTTTAAATTATTTGAAGCGTGTTGAAAACAGCTCCTTTCATTTTCAGTGGTAAAAAGGTGAAACAGCTAAAAAAGTATAAATAGCAGAAAGACCAAAAGTCATAGCAGCAGTCATGAATGAACTGAAGGTTTTCATAGATGCATTGTTGAAACAACACAAAGCTGTGAAGCATCACACAAAACAATAAAAAATAAAAGTAAACCATTGAACATATTTAAACACTGTAAAGTCAGAGAAATATACAAAATGTACATATTGGAAGGAAGGAGCAATAAGTATATAACTATAAGTTATAATAAATATATAACTATAAGTTATAATAA
>NW_013953180.1:32197-37932 GCF_001266775.1 Austrofundulus limnaeus
ATGCCACGAAGAATTGAGGCAGTTCTGAAGGCAAAAGGGGGTCCAACCCGTTACTAGCGTGGTGTACCTAATAAAGTGGCCGGTGAGTGTAATTTAAAATGATTTATATTTATATTAGATTTATAAAGCAGCTGAAGGAAGGTTTAGTGTTTCTCATTTACTCCAACAAACCTGATATTYATGAACAGAATGACCATGTTAACCATGTCTGAACACGATGAAGTCAACTTGTCCATGTAAAGAACAATGTGGGAAATATTCAGAGAAGGAAGATGGTGGATTGTGGGTGAAAACCAGTTAAATATGTTGGACCAGTAGCACTGGAGCACAGGCCAAAGAAAACCATGTTCCACAGAAGAGACAAAGATCTGCTTCAAACTGAAAGCAGTTTTTAAGAGTTCAGCAGCAGCTAAATGTTGTTGATGGTTTTAAACAGGTTTTCTGTGGCTTCAGGAGAAACTGTGTTTAATAAATGTAGAAGCTGCTTGTTCCAGAACAGGCAGAGACAAACACTGACAGCTTTAAAGCTTTCTTCTCATCCTCAAACACTCATCATCACTCAGTTCTTACAGGTTTATCAGGTCATTTAAACCCATAAGGTTTAGATCAGGAAGACTTTTTACAACTCTCTAGTATTTCTTAACATTTGAATTAACTGTAAGAAGAMTAAAGGAACAGCTCTGCATATTTAGTTCATTAAAACAACAGTCAACTTTGGATTTGTCTCTAAAATCTACCAAGTCCAGAAAATTACCACTTAGGTCTGATAAACCTGTTAGAGAAACTTTATCTTTTAGAAAGCATTCGTCTTTAAAAAGTGTTTTCCTTTCAACCAAAACGACACRATTATTCCAGAGAGTTGAACCAAGTGGAGAAAAGTTCAGAGTAAAAATCTTTTTGCAGAAACGAAGCATGTGTTCATGAAAATGTGATCGTTTATAAAGAACCGTATTAAAGCTGAAAATCACATGTGAACAGAAAATCAAGGCCTCCAACTTTGTCAAACAGACACTTTGTAAAGTGAAACCCAGAATTGATCTGCAACAAATAAGATTTGATCCAGTTTCTTCTAAAAGTACCAAAGAAGACTCAACATCTGCAGCTTTAATGTCTCCATGTTCGTATTCTTCTACAAGCTGACATCTTTCAATGTTCAGGCTTTTATTTCTCCATAAAAAGTCTAAAATAACTGAATAGTTTTAAAACTGTTGGTAGAAACATGTAAGGAATGTCACAGATATATGAAGTGATAAATCCTTCAGATTTGGATTAAAGAACTGGTCCAGAACTGCTCAGGTCTCTTGTTAACATCTGCTGAGTGATTTTTATTTCTCATGTGTGACTGAAGGTTTGAACATCTTGTCTTCTGATGACTTTCTTACATAATGTTATTCCTAAATATTTAACTTCTGGTACAGCTTTAACTGAAGCCACAGATGACTCAGAGCTTGGATGAACACAGATTTATTGATTGATGCTGACAGATAATCCTGATAATCTGGAAAATGATTCAGTAATTTGGAGAACTTTTCTGACCGTTGACTTTTCTTTTACAAATGTTGTGTCATCGACAAATTGACTAATCTGAAATTCTCTATTAAAGATGTTAAAACCTTTTATTATGATATAATTTTGAATAAACAATGTAATGAGTTGATAAAATGAATAGTTTTGGGGGATTGGGCATCCTTGTCTAATTCCACGTGTCACTGTAATCCAGGTTTAAAGATTCATACTGTAGCTAGAAATATGTGAATGAAACATTTTGAATATTTTACAGAAAGACTGTCCAAATCCTAAAACTGTAAGAATAACACATAACTGACTGTAATCTAACAAATCAAGTTGTGTGTTTGTGGATACTCCTGCCTTTAATAAAAGCAGATTGATCATTAATTAAATGAGGAACGCCTTCATTTAGTCTGAATAAACATGGGCTGAGAGCTTGTGACGTCACAAAGTAAAGTTATCAGTTTTCCTATAGAAAGTCACGTTTAAGTTTTTGAGTTAAAGACCAGGCTTCATGTAGCTGAAAACTTTTACTGATTTACTCTAAAAAGGCCTCAAATAGTAAAGTTCTTATTTCTTTACAAAAAATATAAGAAACTCCAGTTAAACCATCCAGACCTGGAGACGTACATTTAGACATTTAAGGCTTTATCTAGCTCTTCAGTTTTAGCTTTTCTTCTCATTTATTTTTAAATTTTTATCCAGATCTTTAAAATAACCCTTCATCCCTCCAAACAGTTGGGAACCATTCTCCATGTAAACATTTAAATAGGTTAGTATAAAACTTATTATTGCTTCATTAATCTGATGTTGGTCTTCTGAAACCGTACATTTATAAACAACTTTAGTATTTTCTTTTTGTCTGTTTCTCCAAATTAAAGAAATAAGTATTTTTTCATCGTCTTCTATCCAACGAGCTCTTGATCGAATAAAAACTTTTGTTTTTTCCTGGTAAACATTTTCTAACTGTAACTAAAGATTATTAATTAAGATCTGCTTCTCTGTGGATGAATTAGTGACAAACATTATATCTCTAATTATTTCTTGTTTTATCTTCAGTTTGACAGTGTCCTTACTAATTCTTATTGTAATTTCTTTTACTTTAAATTTGAACCAGTCCATTTATTTAAATAAGACATTCTGAGAGCATTTATTTATTTAACCAAGTCTAGAATCTCCCAAAAAACAATTTATTTTCAAGAAGTTTGTTGTTAAATTTCCAAATAACATGTGAGCTGATTTCAGATCTGCATGATGTGGACAGAAACTGGTGCAATGACCAGTTAGAGGGGATTTCAACATGTTATCAATTAAATAGTTAGAAATGGACCAAAAATCAGGTCTTGATTTCAGCTTGTTGTTTGCAGAGCTGAACTGGGTGAACTGGGTTGTGTTGGGATTCCTCCAGTGCCAGCAGTGAAGTTTGAATTTGAGATGAGTTCAGATAAAACTTCATCTGATTGATTTTACAGCTTTGAAGGAAATCGATCAAACCAGAGGTCTGAGACCAGGTTAAATTATTACGTTTGTTGAAAACAACACCAGGTTCTGGAAACAACACCAGGTTCTGGAAACACCAGCAGGTTCTGGAAACACCAGTGGGGTCTGGTCTCCAGTCATCATCACGTTGTGCAGGTGTTCTATTCAACAGGTAACGTTATGAAGCAGTGACTCATGTGCTCATTGGTTAATGGTGTCAGCTCAATTCAATAATAAACTGTATTTTGTTTTATATGGTTTTAATCAAAACGTTAAAGATAAATCAGTTTAAATCTCTTCAAATGCTGTTGGACAGATGCATCCTGGGATTTCCAGAGTTTGTCGGCCGTGAGGAGCCTTCATGTTGGGCCAGTCCTCGGTGCGGGGCAGTGACGGATGCAGCAGACAAATGTGCACTCATGAGGACCAGAGCCTGAACTGTGTCCTCCCTCCTTCATCTTCCTCTCTGCACTGCGTCCTCATTGGCTGTTGCTCTCTCCCAGCAGCCAATAGGTGATCATTCTTCCTTTGCCTTTGATGTCCATGCTTCCTCTCAGCTCCAGCTGGAAGCAGTTAAAGTCCATCAGGACGTCCCGGGTCGCTGCCGACACGTGGATCTTCAGCTCTGCACACAGAACAAAGGTCTGAACAGGTCATTGAAACCAGCGCTGCTGATGAGTTCATCTGTGGTGATCATGAGTGTAATGTGTGAAACTGAAGTCAGAATCACTGAAACAGGTTCTGATCCGTTGTTCTAATGAACCTGAATATTTAAAGGAAACTGGACCTGCAGTCGGACCAGATGTTCTGATGTTTTACACAGAAACACTGGAAGAACTCCAGGTTACAGACGATCCAGTGGTTTTGGGACATGTCAGTTCAGAACTGAACCTCCTGACTAACGTCTGTTTGTGGCCCTGCAGCCCCCACACCTGACCATGTCTGATGACATCATCAGGTGTCAGGGTCCTGAGCAGCAGAGGAATCACCTTCTCCGGTGGACTCCATACGAGACGACGTGTTGACCGTGTCACCAAACAGACAGTACCGAGGCATCTTCAGGCCCACAACCCCGGCACACACCGGACCTGCACACACACACAGGTACAGGTACAGGTACAGGTACAGGTACAGGTACAGTTGAGGCTCTGCAGGCACAGGACTGACCCACAGGTGTGGGTCTCCTCACCGCTGTGGATCCCGATCCTCAGCTTCAGCTGATGTTCAGGTCGGTGTCGGATCTTGAAGGTGCGGACGGCCCCCAGCAGGGCGAGCGCCATGCGGGCGATCTCTCTGCCGTGCAGCTTCCCGTTCCTCACCGGCAGCCCCGACACCACCATGTAGGCATCGCCGATAGTCTCCACCTGGGGGCGCCACAGGACCACAGCAGCTGGTGACAGAACCTCTGCTCTGATTGGTTCAGGTTTTTACCTGAACTCTGAGTCTAAAAGGATTTGATCTCCAGACATCAGCTGCATTAGTCCTGACTGTCATTTCAAACCAGCAGGTTCTCCTGACTTCTTACCTTATAAACGTCAAAGTTATCAATAATGGCATCAAAACAAGTGTACAGGTCATTGAGCAGAGTCACCACCTGTAGAAACAACACATTCCCTGAGTTCATTTATTCTTTACAACCAAATCTGAACGTCAAAAAGACTTCTTCAGTTAACTTTCTTCAACGCTGAGATAGGCTAACAGTTTCCTCTGCTTCCTGTTTCTGTGCTAAGCTAACAGTTTCCTCTGCTTCCTCTCTGTGCTAAGCTAAGCTAACAGTTTCCTCTGCTTTCTGTCTGTGCTAAGCTAGGCTAACAGTTTCCTCTGCTTCCTGTTTCTGTGCTAAGCTAGGCTAACAGTTTCCTCTGATTCCTGTCTCTGTGCTAAGCTAGGCTAACAGTTTCCTCTGCTTTCTGTCTGTGCTAAGCTAGGCTAACAGTTTCCTCTGCTTTCTGTCTGTGCTAAGCTAACAGTTTCCTCTGCTTCCTCTCTGTGCTAAGCTAAGCTAACAGTTTCCTCTGCTTTCTGTCTGTGCTAAGCTAGGCTAACAGTTTCCTCTGCTTTCTGTCTGTGCTAAGCTAACAGTTTCCTCTGCTTTTTGTCTGTGCTAAGCTAACAGTTTCCTCTGCTTCCTCTCTGTGCTAAGCTAAGCTAACAGTTTCCTCTGCTTTCTGTCTGTGCTAAGCTAACAGTTTCCTCTGCTTCCCGTCTCTGTGCTAAGCTAGGCTAACAGTTTCCCTCTGCTTCCTGTCTTTGTGTTAAGCTAGGCTAACAGTTTCCCTCTGCTTCCTGTTTTTGTGCTAAGCTAGGCTAACAGTTTCCCTCTGCTTCCTGTTTTTGTGCTAAGCTAGGCTAACAGTTTCTGCTTCCTGTCTTTGTGCTAAGCTAGGCTAACAGTTTCCTCTGCTTCCTGTTTTTGTGCTAAGCTAGGCTAACAGTCTCTGCTTCCTGTCTGTGTGCTAAGCTAACAGTTTCCTCTGCTTCCTGTCTGTGTGCTAAGCTAACAGTTTCCTCTGCTTCCTGTCTGTGTGCTAAGCTAAGCTGGGATAATAAAGTTAAGCAGTAGTGTTGACCTCCATGGGGGTGCTTTCTGCAGACAGAGCTGTGAATCCAACAATGTCGCTGAAGTAGATGGTGACCGAGTCAAAAGCTTCAGCCTGAACCATCTCTCCTTGTTTCAGCTGCTCTGCCACCGAACTGCACCAACAAACACAGGACAGGACATGAGTACTAATTATGTAGTATCTGGT
>NW_013953180.1:38888-40615 GCF_001266775.1 Austrofundulus limnaeus
TCCTCATCGACTGACCTCTATCGACATCTCAGACACCCCCCTGGACTGGTTTAATCCTGTCTTTCTGACCGCACTCAGTTCATACAGCTCAAGTCCTTCTGCTCCCAGTCTTCACCCATTTCCACTGGTGTTCCCCAAGGTTCTGTACTCGGGCCATAATCTGTCTGCTCCCGTTTGGACACATCTTCCATAAATTTGGTATCCATTTCTACTCTTATGTCGACGACACTCAGCTCTACATTTCATCAAAACCAAACTCCACCTTCTCATCCTCCACTCTTACCGACTGCCTTAGTGAGCTCAACAACTGGTTCTCTAACAATTTCCTCCAACTAAACCATAACAAAACTGAACTCTTCCTTGTTGGTACAAAAAAACTCTGTTTCCAAATCCCAACATCTTCTCTTCACTCTTAAATACTCCGTTCTTTCCCCCTCGCCTCAGGTGAAGAACCTCGGTGTCATCCTTGACACCACACTCTCTTTCAACTCACACATTAACAACGTGACTCGATCTGCCTACTTTCATCTCCACAACATTAACCGTCTCCGTCCTTCACTCACTCCCTGCTCCACTGCCATCCTTGTACACAGCCTGGTAACATCCAGGATTGACTACTGCAACTCCCTACTGTTTGACCTCCCCAATAAATCCCTTCACAAACTACAGATGGTTCAGAACTCAGCAGCCCGTGTAATCACTCAAACCTCATCCTGTGCCCACATCACTCCAGTCCAACAGCTCCACTGGTTCCCAGTTAAATCCCACATCACTCCAGTCCTACAGCTCCACTGGTTCCCAGTTAAATCCCACATCACCTCCTTAACTGTGTGACCTCCTGAACATCTCCACACCTCCTGCTCTCTAAGATCTGGCTCCTCCTCCACCTCTCAGCACCTCCTGCCCTCCTCAGCACCATGGGGAGCAGAGCTTTCAGCTCTGGAACTCACTGCTCCATGGATTACACAACACCAGCTCTCTGTCCCAGTTTAAGACTGGTCTGAAGACACATCTTCTCAGATTAGCTTATCACTGCTAACTCCTTTTGGTTGGTCATTGTACTTTAATATATGACTGTTCTGTACTCCTCAATGGACCACTACACAACCCTATTGTTAAATGTATCTACATTTGTTTGTTGCTATTGTACAGAGTCCTTGGGTGTCCTGAAAGGCACTTTATAAATAAAATGTATTATTATTGTAGTAAAAGTACTAACTGAGGCAGTATCTGGTACAGCAGGGCCTCAGCCTTGTGTTTCTCCTCGTGGTAGGCCTGTGTTCGCTCTTCCACCAGCTCTTCCAGGTTGTTGGCGTACTGCTCCATGCGTGACAGCAGGTTGTCTAAGATGTTTCTCCTGGACTCCCTGAACACAGAGCACTCATCTTATGAAGGTGAAAACATAAATGCATGCTTTGTTTATTAAATGGTAAATGGTCTGTACTTATACAGCACCTTTCTATCCATCCAGGACACTCAGAGCTCTTCACTCTACAATCTGTGTCCTCATTTACCCATTCACACAGCTCTCTATAATGCTGCGTTCACACCGAACACGATTTCAGCTTCAAAATCGCAGCCAACGCTGAAGTTGGACACTTGTGCACTTTGAGGTCAGACGCAGGTCAGCTCTTGAAGCGCTGCACGTCAACAGCCTCCCCGCCCCTCCCTCCTCTGTCGGGCTCTGTTTAATGTCGGACCAGGAAGTGGCTTTGCTTTATTTACAG
>NW_013953180.1:41258-43865 GCF_001266775.1 Austrofundulus limnaeus
GTTCAAATCGTTCAAATCGTTCAAATCGCGCTGCTCTAATCGCTCTTGAGGCGCCGCAGCACTTCCTGACGCTGATTGAAGTGCGTCCACCATAGACTTTGTATGTAAACCTGATGCTCCTGATGCTGAAATCACGTTTGGTGTGAACGCACCATGAGATCTCTACAAAGATAACATGTACAATCATCTATGGAGACTAATCAGTGCCAATCACATTCATACACTGATGGGACACATAGAGGCATTAGAGGTTAAGTGTCTTGCCCAAGGACACAACAACTGAGAGCTGGACAGGGGATCGAACCAGCGACCTTCTGGTTCCAGGAGGACTCCCCTAACCACTCTACCACAGCCGCCCCTATTACTTAAGGTTGCTAGATCTAATCCAAACCTGAGACCTTTCTGGGTTGTGTTTACATGTTCCCCCCATGCATTAGTGGGTTTTCTCTCTCAGACCAACATTAATAAGGCATGAAAAAGAGAATAAAGTAACAGTTTGAGAAATTGCTACAGTTGATGGTTTGTATTTGTGAATTCTTTAATGTTTTTATTTCCAGTTAGGGGTATTTTTAACAAAGAAATTTAAGGGGGTCCTCTGGATGGGCTCTTCTTTAATAAATTGGTTCAGGTATGTTGATGACACCTGGGTGTCAGCAAGGACAAGAACATCATCATCCTCAGTAGGTGAAGATGACTTGGTCATACCAATACAAGGCTTCTGCCTGGGTTCTGTGTGTAACCTAATGCAGAGAGGACTAAACTTAGTATTCAGATTGTGTCGGGAGTCAACCCAAACAAGACAGAACTGGTTCTTTCCACAAGTCAAGGAAGGGCTACTCACCTCCGAGGTTGGTTACCCTAACCTGAGTGACTGTTCCGCTTACAGGATTAAACATCAACAAACTGATTCATAACTCAGGGATTATTAAAGATGAAGTGGAACAGCAAGTTTGTAGTTAGGTAAAAATATTGAACCACAAAGAATATTAATAATTTAATTCAGTTAATGTCCAAATTTATAGGGCTGGGTACTTCGAAGGACCCGGTCTAGCTGGTTAGGGTCTGTGGTTGACTGTGAAGTGTTTGTGAATTTGGATGGTCTAGTCTTCTGCTTTATTCCCACACTTACCTGGTGGACATCCTGTTGCCTTGCAATCGTGACAACGCTAAATAAAATTAGGTTGAATTTAACAAAATATCAATGTATTAGTATTATAAATATCATAAAACAATAAAATTAGCTTAAATGTAATATTTGAAGAACTAATGGACCTGCAGTAGGTGCATGTTTATTTCTCTACCAGCTGTTTGATTTCTTACAGGAATAATATTACGGTGCAGCACTGTGATGTAGGAGGACAAAGAATTCATCCTTCAGAGGACAAAGCCCCTGAGTTTGGACACATCCAAAGCTTCCTGAGAGTCTGTGGATCTTTGTGACGCTCTTAGATGACATCACTGTATGATGACATCACCGTCAGCTCTTACTTGTTGTGTTTGCGCAGCAGCAGGCGGATGTGGTTGAAGTCAGGTCTCTCTGTTGGTTCCTCGGCCCAGCAGCGCTGCATCAGCTGACCCAGCTCAGGACTGTGACTCTGAGGGTCCACGGTGGGCCTCAAGCATGGCCACTCACCTAGAATCACCCGGTCAACGATCTCTGCAGAGACATAGGACAGGTTCAGTTCTGGCTCAGACATCAGAAACAACCTGTTCTTCACCTTTGGGGCTCAGTGGGTCACTCTCCAGGTAGAAGGCTCCTCGTCGCAGCGCCACCTCCTGGAGGATGATCCCAAAGCTATAGACGTCTCCTTTCTGGGTCCCCTGAGGAGGAGGAGACTCCATCCGGAGCAGCTCTGGAGCCATCCACAACTTTCCTGCAAGTAAACAACCAAAGCAGGGAAACTGTTTGTATTAACAGTGGACATTGTTAGTGTGACCTTAAGTCCCATCCCTCCTCCAGGTGATGAAGATGATGATGACTCACGAGCGTAGAAAGTGTGAGCGTTGTTTCCTGAGTCACCTTCAGATCGAAAGCTGGACAGACCATGGTCGGTGATCTTCAGGACAAAACGGTTGTCCACCACACAGTTGGAAGATTTGAGTTTCCCATGAGAGGAAATGACACTGTTGTGGAGAAACACCATGCCCTGAGGACATAGAGACATGTGGACACTTAGCATCTGTCCCAAAAGGAGATGGACACACAGCAGGACAAGAGACACACCTTCACAATGTCGTTGATGAGAGAATACCTAAACATCCAGTCCAGAGTGATGCTGTCGTTCTCCAGAATGTCCTGAGGACAGACAGAAAGGTGAACAGACAGGTAGACACCAATCCAACAGTTAACAGACAGGTAGACACCAATCCAACAGTTAACAGACAGGTAGACACCAATCCAACAGTTAACAGACAGGTAGACACCAATCCAACAGTGAACAGACAGGTAGACACCAATCCAACAGTTAACAGACAGGTAGACACCAATCCAACAGTTAACAGACAGGTAGACACCAATCCAACAGTTAACAGACAGGTAGACACCAATCCAACAGTTAACAGATAGGTAGACACCAATCCAACAGTTAACAGACAGGTAGACACCAA
>NW_013953180.1:45192-50918 GCF_001266775.1 Austrofundulus limnaeus
AGATGGAGAGACAGGGGTACCTGCAGACTGCCCCGGGGACAGTACTCTGTGATGATGCAGATGTTAGGTGGGTCGATACAAGCTCCAATGAATCGGGTCATGTGTTCATTCTGAACGTCTCGCATCTGAACACAGTAAATCCAAAGCAGGTCCTATAAAGTTGTGGAACCAGAGGTCCAAGTTCTCCAGGACAGAACCAAAGGTTTACTCACGTGTTTGAGTTCAAACAGGACCTTCCTGTTCAGCTCGATGCGCTTCTTGTTCACATATTTGATGGCCACGATGTTCCCCTGAAACAAAACATCTCTGAAACTCTGCATGTAGCAGCTGGAGCCGTGAGTATGATGATGATGGCTGCATCAGGTCCCACTAATGAGTCCATAATTAGCTAATCAAGATTAATATTTAAATAAAAGAGGAAACATTTGAGGAAGCTGAGTGACTCATCCTCATCCTCCAGGTGAAGGTCTCACTCACCTTGTAGTATCCCGTCTTTGCAAAGATCTGCAGGTTTCCATCTCCAGTCAGCAGGGAGCCGTAATTCGAGCCTTTCTGAGAACCAACAGAAACTAAAACCTTCAGTTTGTTAAAGTCTTCAAGCTAAAAGAAAACTAGGAGCAGGACTAAGGTCTGAACCCTGGAAACGTATGGTTCCAGGTCTGCTTCTCCTCTAATGCTGCTTGGTTCTCTGATTGAACATCAGCCTTTATGTTGATGCCTGTTTGTTGTGATGTTTTCAGTAGTGTTGGTTTGTTTGTTTGTGCACAACATTACTCAGATTTATGAATAAATGTTTAGGAAATATTGAGGTTCTCACAAAGAACAGATGATTAGGTTTGGTGCTGGTCTGGATCACCTACGTTAGTGACCCTGTGGTAACGGTGGAGGTGTGCGTTTTGTTACTGGTGTGCTATTTTGTTTTCTAACAAGCAGGTGAACAAATGTGTGTGTGTTTGCAGATGCACATGCACACTCACTAGTGACAGAGTGATCTTGCTGCCGCTCCGCAGGACTTTGTCCAGGTTGCTCAAGTGGACTTCATCCCAGGAGATCCTCCAGAGCTGAGCCACCAGCTCCTTCTCTAGCTTCATCCTCCTGCAGCCCAAACAGATCTTAGATCTGACAGGATCCAGTCTCAATCCAAAACCTAACTACTGCCAGATCTGTACCCCCAAACCAGTCCAGGATGTAAGACCAACAATAAATCAAGTTTGGTTCAAGACTAGTAGTTTAATCTAGGGTGTCCTGATGTAAAACCAATCCAAAAAAGACAAACCTCAGTGACTCATTAGTCCCTTAATCAAGTCCAACACTAGCAGTAAATCAGTTAATAATTAAAACTATCCATTCATTATCTATACCCGCTTCTTTCTTTCAGGGTCTCTGGTGACCATATCCAGCAGTCACTGTATGAGGGGCGGGGTACACCCTGGACAGGTCTCCAGTCCATCACAGAGACACATAGAGACAAATGAGACAAACAACCATTCACTGTCTCACTCACACCTAGGGACAGTTTAGAGTTATCAGTTAACCTAACAGTCATGCTTTTGGTCTGTGGGAGGAAGCCGGAGTACCTGGAGGGAACCCACGCGCATGCATGGAGAGAACATGCAAACTCTACCCAGAAAGGTCCCCGGGCTGGGATTTCAACCGGCGACCTTCTTGCTGAGAGGCATCAGCTCTACCAACTCAGCCACTGACTCAAACTAACCAAGGTAATAACTAAATAATCACAAGCACAACCTGGTTAAAAACCAGAAATAAGTTTTTAATCAACACTGAGCCAGTTGTTAACCAACACTGAGCCAGTTGTTAACCAACATTAAACCAGTTGTTAACCAACATTAAACCAGTTGTTAACCAACATTAAACCAGTTGTTAACCAACACTGAAACAGTTGTTAACAACATTAAACCAGTTGTTAACCAACACTGAAACAGTTGTTAACCAACATTGAGCCAGTTGTTAATCAACACTGAGCCAGTTGTTAACCAACATTAAAACAGTTGTTAACCAACACTGAAACAGTTGTTAACAACATTAAACCAGTTGTTAACCAACACTGAAACAGTTGTTAACCAACATTGAGCCAGTTGTTAACCAACATTAAACCAGTTGTTAACCAACACTGAGCCAGCTGTTAACCAACACTGAACCAGTTGTTAACCAACACTGAACCAGTTGTTAACCAACACTGAGCCAGTTGTTAACCAACACTGAACCAGTTGTTAACCAACACTGAACCAGTTGTTAACCAACACTGAGCCAGTTGTTAACCAACACTGAAACAGTTGTTAACCAACATTAAACCAGTTGTTAACCAACACTGAACCAGTTGTTAACCAACATTGAACCAGTTGTTAACCAACACTGAGCCAGTTGTTAACCAACACTGAGCCAGTTGTTAACCAACACTGAACCAGTTGTTAACCAACACTGAACCAATTATTAACTGATTTAGTTCATTTCAGTTACCTCACCTGTATATGAAGACAGCAACAGTGAGGGTCATCGTGAGGATGAAGAAGACCACAAGGAAGACCATCTGGTCAATGGTGATGGTCTCTGAGAGAGACACAGAAACAGGTAAAGATTGGTTATTGATGAGGTCATGTTTTTTATCAGTTCATGAATAATTACTGATGTGGTCATGATCAATTATCATTGCGGCCATTAGTTATTGATGAGATCATGAGCAGTTACTGATGAGGTCATGAGCAGTTACTGATGAGATCATGAGCAGTTACTGATGAGTTCATGATTAGTCATTGATGAGGTCATGAGCAGTTATTGATTAGGTCATGATTTGTTGATGAGGTCATGAACAGTAATTGATTAGGTCATGATTTGTTGATGAGGTCATGAGCAATTATTGATGAGGTCATGATTAGTTATTGATGAGGTCATGAGCACTTATTGATGAGTTCTTGATTAGTTATTGATGAGGTCATGAGCAGTTCCTGATGAGGTCATGATTAGTCATTGATGAGGTCATGATTAGTCATTGATGAGGTCATGATTTGTTATTGATGAGGTCATGATTAGTCATTGACGAGGTCATGATTTGTTATTGATGAGGTCATGATTTGTTATTGATGAGGTCATGATTAGTCATTGATGAGGTCATGATTTGTAATTGATGAGATCATGATTTGTTATTGATGAGATCATGAGCAGTTATTGATGAGATCATGAGCAGTTATTGATGAGGTCATGATTAGTCATTGATGAGGTCATGATTTGTTCCTGATGAGGTCATGATTAGTCATTGATGAGGTCATGATTAGTCATTGATGAGGTCATGTGCAGTTTTTAATTAGGTACTGACTTTGGTGGCACTGGAGGTTGTCGTTCTTGAAGCCACAGATGGGAACATCTAGAGGAACGTTTCCTTGGAGCCAGTGCACAGTAGTTCCAAGAACAACCTTCAGGTGCTTCTCTAGGCTGTTGTAGACCAGAACAATCTGCAGGAGAACAAACATGTCTGAGGTTCAGAGCTCAGCTTCATGTGTTCCTGAGCTCAGGGCTTGGTACAGAACAAGTCAGTTCTTCAGAACTGGGTCAGTTTCAGTTTCTGGATGATTTTAGAACTTTCAGGATTTGTCTGGAATGTTCACCTGGAAGGTGCTGCTGTTGGTGTCCATCATGTCCCACAGTGCAAAGTCTGTCTCCCTGTCTCCACTCTCATCCAGGTGGACCAGCCCTGTCACACCTGAGGACGGACAAAGGGAGGAGTTCAGGTTCTGATTTACATCATCTGACTTGAGACCCAAACAGAACCAGTAAGCCCCGCCCCCATCCTCACAAACAGCGTGTCAGTTCTCAGGTGTCGCTAAAAATCCTTTGAGTTTAATTGGACCTGCAGGGGGAGGTTCCCTCACTGAGTAACCAGATTTATGAGAAGGTCCAAACAGTGACATGACTCTGATAAGACTCACCTGTCAGGTGTGTGTGAAGTACGGGAGTTCCTGGTAAGTCATGCATTGTTTTCCAGGAACAAGATGAAATAAAGACAGGTGAAGGTCAGCAGCTTTATGACACATTCAGACACGAATCATTGATCTGAAGCACCTGAAGTTCTG
Source organism: Austrofundulus limnaeus (assembly GCF_001266775.1). Classification (NCBI taxonomy): domain Eukaryota; kingdom Metazoa; phylum Chordata; class Actinopteri; order Cyprinodontiformes; family Rivulidae; genus Austrofundulus; species Austrofundulus limnaeus. The sequence continues at coordinate 49,278 of NW_013953180.1, forward strand.
CTCCCCTGCAGCTGCCATCACCTGTTACTGTTAGCAGCTGATTCTGTGTGTGTGTGTGTAACTGTTTCTGCTACAGAGTGAGGACCGTCATGTTTTTAACATGCAAAATGAGGACATTTTCCTTTCTACTGCACTTTACTAGTTAGGTTTAGAGGGTATGGTGTGAGTTACGTTTAGGTTCAGGTTAGGATTAGACTACTAATGGTTAGGCTTAACCTAACCTGACTGATTCAGGTCTGTGAGACTTTAAGGAGCTCCTGTTTCCTGAGAACAAACTAAAACCTACATCTTCATCCTGCTGAAGCCTTGATGAAGATGATGAAGAGCATGTCTCCACCTCCCATCAACCAAAGTTTCTTCACTGACCGTGAAACGTTCGATTCCACATCCTCTTGGTCACAACTTTCCCTGGTGGCCGACAGCCGGACGCAGACATGGTCTCATTCAGAGCGTGGACATAAAGCATCAGACCGTCATAAAATCCTCCAGCTATGATGTTCATCTGAAACAGAGAAGCTGCTGTTCATCCCTGAAGAGGAGGAGTCTTCATCACTTTCTGTCTCCTTTAGAGTTGTCCAAAACTGAGACCACCAAGACAGGCCAAAGATTCAGAGCCGCCTCAGAAACATCTAATCAAACAGCTTTATTCAAGTTCAGGTACTTCATTGTTACAAACAGAAGGTTTGGATAAGATGAAAGAATCAGCCAATCAGCAGCCTCGTTTCAGTGACGAGCAGAATTGATCCCAGTTTGGTTCCTCAAGCTTTGATTTCTGTTTATGCAGGTAAAAATGTATTTAAAACATGTGCAAACATCTGCTGACTCATCAGAAGAAAGTAAAAACTAAAGAGAACTCCTAAACTCAAACTGAACTCTACTTCAAACAAAAAAACAACCTCAATAAACCCCTTAAAGTCAAATGTGTTCTCCATTTCATTGTATTTTTAAAGAAATGTTTCTGTGACACAAAGAGACCAAAGACCTGGTTTCAGACTGGTTCTGTGTTGATTCTGGTCTGGGTCAGCCTGAAGTCAAAGAACTGCTGGTTCCCTGCAGGGTCCTGGCCCGTCATGCTAATGATGCTAACATGGTTAGCTTTCTGCAGCTGGTTAATGGCTTTCAGAGCCACCAGGCAGCAGGTCTCTGATGGTTTATTGTCTCTAACAGGATTAAACAGAGCCGGCAACTCTCAGGTTCCTCTGTGTGCACGTGAGGATGTGCACGTACAAATCCAATCAACCTCCATTCAGTTCATTTATACAACAATTCACAACACAAGTTATCTCAGGACACTGGAGACATAAACCCAGTCCATTCAGACCCTCCAGAAACAACAACAGCTCTCTGAGAAACCAAACACAATCTGTACACCTGTCCTGTCACACAGTGGACTTGTGTCCATTCTTGTCCTGTCAGACAGTGGACTTGTGTCCATTCTTGTCCTGTCACACAGTGGACTTGTGTCCATTCTTGTCCTGTCACACAGTGGACTTGTGTCCATTCTTGTTTTATTAGACAGTGGACTTGTGTCCATTCTTGTTTTATTAGACAGTGGACTTGTGTCCATTCTTGTCCTGTCAGACAGTGGACTTGTGTCCATTCTTGTCCTGTCAGACAGTGGACTTGTGTCCATTCTTGTCC
>NW_013953180.1:54643-56568 GCF_001266775.1 Austrofundulus limnaeus
ACTTGTGTCCATTCTTGTCCTGTCAGACAGTGGACTTGTGTCCATTCTTGTCCTGTAAGACAGTGGACTTGTGTCCATTCTTGTCCTGTCAGACAATGGACTTGTATTTTCAGATGCCAAGTGAACTGCATCATAGCGCACGAGCGAACCCCCCCGCCCCCGCCTGCACCAAACGGGACGAGATGGGACAGAAGAAGGTGGTTCTTAAAGAGACAGAGGCCAATTTCAAGGCGTTTAAAAGAGGAAGTGATGAGAAGATAAGTTTATTTTCTATTTAAACATAAAAACAGCATTTTAATAACAACTAAAGGTGACATAGATACTTTATTGTGGTATAGTATTTAAATATATGCCTGAGAAACATAATATTGGCCCTTTAATAATGAATCTTCTTCTTACACCAGAGTCAGTCATGGAGTTCCTCAGGTTTCAGTGCTTGGACCAATCCTCTTTACTTTATATACAGTATGCTTCCATTAGGTAAAGTTAATAATCAGCATGGGATAAATTTCCATTGTTATGCTGATGATACTCAGTTATATTTATCCATGAAACCTGATGAATCCAACCAGTTAGTACTAGTGAAAACTTTTTACAGATGTGATGGTATTAGATAAAACAAAACCCTCACCAGAGAGTGGTCCAAACTGTGGTTAAGCATCTTTAAAGCATCGGTCTTCAGGTCTGAGACAAACCTTTGGTACTCAGCGTTCTGAGGTTCGTGGTATGTCAGGATCTTCACACACTAGAAACAGAAATGAAATGGGTTGAAACCAACCTGCTGGGCCAGAACTGAACAGAACCTCTGTATGTTTTAGCAGACCTGTGGTGGGGTTTGGAAACTCTCTGTACCTGGAAGGCCTTCTTGGCCACTGCATCATCCTTGTCTCCACGGAACCATGGCTGCTGCTGTCTGGAGTTCAGGCTCTCAGCAAACAGGTCGATGTAAAAGAAGACGAACTGATGGTGAGGAAGGTCGGCCTCCCAGAAGTGAATCATTAACTTCCTGAAGACGTCCGGAGAGCAACAGACGAACATAACTGAAGAAAAAGAAGAGAGTCAGGGTGAACACCGACCTGGAAGGAACACTCAAACAGCTGCTAGACCTTATTGGTCCATACTTTCCTAACAGAGCACTTCGCTCTGCAGGTTTACTTGTGGTTCCTAGAGTTTCTAACAGTAGCATGGTTCTGCAGGAGGTTTCTTTCTGCTAAAGGGAGTTTTTCCTCTCCACTGTCTCCACTGTGCTGCTCAGGATGGAGACTGGAAGAGAATCAAGACAATCTGCTGCTTCTTTGTGTTTAGTTAAACACAGTCCTGCTTGGAGCCACAGCTCAGACTTTACAGCAGAACCATCAGAGATTAAACCTGACCTTTGACCCTCTGACCTTTGACCCTCTGACCTTTGACCCTCTGACCTTTGACCCGCTGAAATGTAACCATCTGACCTTTGACCCTCTGACCTTTGACCCTCTGAAATGTAACCATCTGACCTTTGACCCTCTGACCTTTGACCCTCTGACCTTTGACCCTCTGAAATGTAACCCTCTGACCTTTGACCCTCTGAAATGTAACCATCTGAACTTTAACCATCTGAACTTTGACCCTCTGACCTTTTGACCCTCTGAAATGTAACCATCTGACCTTTGACCCTCTGACCTTTGACCCTCTGACCTTTGACCCTCTGAAATGTAACCATCTGACCTTTGACCCTCTGACCTTTGACCCTCTGAAATGTAACCATCTGAACTTTGACCCTCTGACCTTTGACCCTCTGAAATGTAACCATCTGACCTTTGACCATCTGAACTTTAACCATCTGAACTTTGACCCTCTGACCTTTGACCCTCTGACCTTTGACCCTCTGAAATGTAACCATCTGACCTTTGACCATCTGACCTTTGACCCTCAGACCATCTCCGGTC
>NW_013953180.1:58001-58317 GCF_001266775.1 Austrofundulus limnaeus
TAAGAACACACACTCACTGAACGCTCCACAGGGACACACACACACACACACACACACACACACACACACACACACACACACACACACCCTGTCTGGACTCTATGTTCCTGCAGTGATTTATTGTCTCGTCAGCAGTTTGTGTGTCAGCCTGTTTACAGCCTGTTCCTGCTGATGGATCAGATTACAGCTGCTGAGACTGAGGCTGAGCACAACAATAACTCTGAGTACTGAGCACAACAATAACTGAGTACTGAGCACAACAATAACTCTGAGTACTGAGCACAACAATAACTGAGTACTGAGCACAACAATAACT
>NW_013953180.1:60281-61594 GCF_001266775.1 Austrofundulus limnaeus
CAATAACTCTGAGTACTGAGCACAACAATAACTCTGAGTACTGAGCACAACAATAACTCTGAGTACTGAGCACAACAATAACTCTGAGTACTGAGCACAACAATAACTCTGAGTAATGAGCACAACAATAACTCTGAGTACTGAGCACGTCTGCAGCATCAGCAGCTCATGTTGATTCAGTGGTCCTCCCTCAGACGAGGTTCTGCTCAGCCTCTGGATTCAAACCGTCCCTCCTAACTCTGTGGGACTGTTCAGGAGGAAGAACCCTCCTTAGAGTCAGAAACGGGTCTGTTCTGATCCGGACTGAGGAGGAGAGATCTGGACCAGCAGAGGAAAGGTTCTGATGTGAGCCCAGACAAACACGGTCCGTCTCTCCTGGACTCTGAGGACATTTGGGTCAAAGAGGTTCTGAAAGTAGTTCAAACTGAGACCTGATCCTTGGATCTTTTATAAAGAGTTGTAACAAAGTACAAATACTTTGTTACAACAAAGTACTATTCTTAGAGAAGACTTTAACTTTTGACAAAGTCATTTTATGGTAAAATATTTCTACTTTTACTCAAGTATTACTTTGAGGTACTTTATACACGAACCCAGAGGCAGCTGAACTGAACCAGGACCGTTGGACTAGATGACTTTGTGTCCATGTTTTCTCTTCTTCCACTTTAGTAATGTGTGAATGTGGAGGTCTTCTCAGCACCAGAACCATGGCCCGTTTGGACCGGTACTGACTGTTTCTAAGAAATATGCCACAGTGTTTGATTAACGAGACAGAAAGCAGAAAAACAAGGTAAATTTAGCCGATTGTGTTTGGAAGGAAATAGCTTCAGATCTGATAAGGAGTGGAGGGCTCTGACCTCAGTTAATGTTCTGTGGGAAGGAGGCCCGGTTCTGAAGCCTCTGAGAAATGTCTTCTTTATCTTTAGAACTTGAACAGGTCAGCTTAGGTCAGGGTCTGATCCAGAACCAGAACCTTTCATTCTGCTTCCTGCTCAAGTTTCAGCTCCAGAGAACCTCCAGAGTTCTGATCCAGTGATATTTCAGAACCAAGCTGCTGGTTTGTGTTCAGAGCTGCTGCAGACAGATCGATGCAGCTCAGATTACTGCTGCTCAGAGGAAGAGGAGAGCTCTGCTGAGGATGATGATGGTGATGATGGTGATGATGATGATGGTGATGATGATGATGGTGATGATGATGATGGTGATGATGATGATGATGATGGTGATGATGATGATGGTGATGATGATGATGGTGATGATGATGGTGGTGATGGTGATGATGATGATGATGATGATGATGGTGATGATGATGA
>NW_013953180.1:64151-67587 GCF_001266775.1 Austrofundulus limnaeus
TGATGATGATGGTGATGATGATGGTGGTGATGATGATGATGATGATGGTGATGATGATGATGGTGATGATGATGATGATGATGATGGTGATGATGATGATGGTGATGATGACGATGATGATGGTGATGATGATGATGATGATGGTGATGATGGTGATGATGATGATGGTGATGATGGTGATGATGATGATGATGATGATGATGATGATGATGATGATCTTCCTCATTAAGACTCTAAGAACCAGGTCCAATCCTGAGCTCTGCATTGTCTTCACTGTCTTTGTCCTGGTTCTGATGTGATTCTGGTCTGGACCCTGGCCTTGGTCCAAGCCTGCTGTCTAAGAACAGCATCAGAACTCTTCACCACAATGGACCAGAACACAGTCCACAATACTGTAGAACTTGACTGGTCCTTCTACAGACCTCCTGCTTTGTTCTGTCACTGTGAACAAAGCCAGACTTACATGAGATACTGCACCCCCAGCCCAAAGACCCTCTCCTGACTGAGGACCATGGATCCAGTGTTTAGAGATTCTGGTCCTCATCCCAGCTGTGAACCACTCCGGTGAGAGCGGTGACGACTCCTGTCATCGTTAGGTTAATGTTGGTATTTTGTTCTTCAGGTGAAGTGGGTGTGGCCTATTTAGGTCTGGCTGCTCCTTCTGTCCCCGTAACAAGAACATTATCATTAATAGGATCAGCAGGACTTGTTTTTATTTTTATTATGGTAGTTAACTCAGTAAATTACTATGATTTTTGGTTTAGTTAGTTTGGTTGAATATTTCCTGTCATGTTGGGCTTTAAAAATCTACTTTAAACAATAACAAATATATAAGTTTACTTTGAAAATCAGTGTGTCTCCTCCTGAGCCAGGCTGTGATGAATGAGGAGACACAGCTGAGTCTGCAGCTAACTCCAGGCCACACCCACTTCACCTGAAGAACAAAATACAAACATTCATCCAAAGATGACAGGAGTCATCATAGAGCACGATGACACCAACAGAACCACATCATCTGCAAACAGCAGAGATGGACTCCTGAGGATCCTGAACCGGACTCCCTTCACCTCCTGGCTGCACCAAGAATCCTGTCCATAAAAGTTCTGAACAGAGTCCCTGGAAACAGGCAGCCCTGGAGTCCATCTCCCACTCTGACAGGGTCTGACTTACTGCAGCAATGAAACCCAAACTCTCACACTGCTCGTAAAGGAACTGAAGGACCAGTAAGAACAGAGACAGTTCCAGACTCACAGAGCACCTCCACAGAGAACAACTGTCCAATACCTTCTCCAAGTCCACAAGAGACACCTGTCTTCATCTTCTCTTTACAGTTCATGTTGGTTCAGGATGGGTTTTACCAGAACCCTCTTCTTCCTGGACCTGGTCTACCAGGGTCTGGTCCTCTTGGGTCTAGTCTTCCAGGTTCTGGTCCTCCTGGGCCTGAAGGCGGTGTAACCTGCATGTTGTTTGGACTGTGGGAGAACATGTAAACTCCACACAGTAAAAGCCCATGGATCAAACCCAGGACCTTCTAGCTGTGAGACGTCAGTGCTGACCACTGATCCACCATGCTGCCAGATATAATTGTTGGAACATTGGTGACATCATCCTTTCTGTTTTACCAACATGTGTCAAAACAAACAGGTTTTAGTGTAAACTTATGACCCATTGTTTAGATTTGAACAAAGACCGTTTTGTGAATCCTAGCAGACCTCTGATGTTTTGGACAGTGAAACTAACTGGTGTCTTTTGGATCAGTGGATGAAAACGTGACCGTATGAGGCGTGTCAGCTCATGTGGGCGGGGACTCACCGCGGCCGCTGCTCTGGATGTCGTTGAGGATCTGGGAGTAGTTGATTGGTGGTTTGTTTTCTTCAAACACACTGTCCTGCGTGCTGATGTTGATGGTCTTCAGACCTTCATACAGACCCTCGATGGCAAAGAAACATGGCCGGTCGTCCACCTTCTCATCGTTGAACATCAGCAGCACGTGATCACGCCAGCCGAAATGTTCGCAGATTCTGAGTGCGAACGTTCCCAGCTTCTTGTGGGTGGGGCCTGTGTTGGTGATGGACGGGTAGGTGCCCCCGAAGAACGCCACCGCAGGAGCGCCCGCCGTGATCATGGGCACGTCCCAGTGGGTGGTGAAGAGGCCGACGGGGGAGGAGGTGTAGGAGCAGCCGGGCCCGATGAAGGCCCACGGGTCGTAGGCTAGCTTCAGGTCCACCGCCATGACCTGCGCCACCGACTCCGAGCAGACCCCAACGTGGTTCTCACTGTTTTTGAAGGCGTAGGTGAGGTGGTGGTCAGGGAGCAGGGTGGGGTCCGAGTTGATGGTCCTGATGGCCCGGTCCAGGGCAGGGCCAACACGAGGCCACGCCCATGGATAGCTGATGTTACTCTGAGGCAAAATAACAGCAAGCGTGATGTTCTCCTTAGCCTGTCGCTGAAGATGCTTAGCCTCCTGCTCACATGCCAGCTGTGGGTCCAACAGAACCAGCAGAACCAGCAGAAGACACTTGAACTCCTGCCAACAGAACATCTTGGTCCGATAGCTTGTTGTCGACTACAGCAGAACTGTTCTCAAACTGGAGACACACAGGAACACAAGAGAGCTCTGTCCACCTTGTTAAACAGCTTCCTGTCTGCTACAGACCAGATTGGCAGGTGCACAGGTGCTCACAATGAACGGTGATGTGCAGGTGGTGCTCCGTCGACAGCAAAAAGCAGGATAAAAACAATGGAAAGACAGGCTACACACCAAGATTTAAGGTAAAAAGTAAAAGGTCCTTTAATAAAAGAATGGACCAGCCATTAAATGAGTTGCCTACCGGCTCGGTGACTAACGCACCTTCAACAGGGCAAATATCATATGAGTATATATAGTAGAATAGTATATGATATTTGCCCTGTTGAAGGTGCGTTAGTCACCGAGCCGGTAGGCAACTCATTTAATGGCTGGTCCATTCTTTTATTAAAGGACCTTTTACTTTTTACCTTAAATCTTGGTGTGTAGCCTGTCTTTCCATTGTTTTTAGCTTCCTGTCTGCATTAAACAGCTTCCTGTCCGCATTAAACAGCTTCCTGTCTGCATTAAACAGCTTCCTGTCTGCATTAAACAGCTTCCTGTCCGCATTAAACAGCTTCCTGTCTGCATTAAACAGCTTCCTGTCTGCAGCTTCCTGTTTGCAGCTTCCTGTCCGCATTAAACAGCTTCCTGTCTGCATTAAACACTTCCTGTCTGCATTAAACAGCTTCCTGTCTGCATTAAATAGCTTCCTGTCTGCATTAAACAGCTTCCTGTCTGCAGCTTCCTGTCCGCATTAAACAGCTTCCTGTCTGCAGCTTCCTGTCTGCATTAAACAGCTTCCTGTCTGCATTAAACAGCTTCCTGTCCGCATTAAACAGCTTCCTGTCTGCATTAAACAGCTTCCTG